>NC_035170.2:17587855-17887855 GCF_001659605.2 Manihot esculenta
TCTGGGAGTTTCGGCCTGCGAAGGTGCCGCCGAACCTGCCTGACTTTCGGCTCTGGAGGGACTTTCGGCCGCCGACCTGCCGCCGAAAGTGCCCTGTCCAGCCTTCCTTTACATGTTTTCCTATGATTGTTTCATGATGTTTTAGGGGGTTTTTTGATGAGTAGTTTAGAGTTATGTTCATGTATGTTTGGTCCCTCATTTGAGTCCACCTGTGTAGGTTCGGACCCGAGGAACCGAGGACCCAGCAGTGAGTCAGCTGCTCCAGTGTCTGGTCAGAGCTATCCAGAGGTGGTGGAATAACTACTACGTTTTAAAGCAAATAAATGGACATTTTAGCATGATTCACGCATCATTAATGCCATGAGATATACTAGGTTGTTGCACTAGAATTCACGATATTGTATACTCTTACTGTTGTTGTTGTGGATGAATGTTGGATGATCATAGCCCTCGATCTATGATGTGACGATGTGATATGTACGGTACGGAATGTAAGACCAGTGGGACCCATTCTACATTCGCTGGCACTATGTAAGAGAAAGACCAGGACCCTTCTACGTTCTGGCACATTGGAATGTTATGTTATGCTATGTAAGAGAAAGACCAGGACCCATTCTACGTTCTGGCACAGTTGGACTATGTAGAGGACTATTGGTGACAACTTCATCCTTGTTGATGTGATTAGCTGTGATGTGATGCATTCCATGTTATCATATGTTTTGAATGTTTATTATTCTGCTCACTGGGCTCTAGTAGCTCACCCCTCTCCCAAATTCCCCAGGTTTGCAGGTACAGGGTAGACCAGGAGGTCCGCAAGAGTAATGAAGTCATGTGTATGTAATAGATAGAGTGTGGACATGATAAATTGAAATGATGTAAAGTTATGAATAGTAATGTATGTAACGATATTGAGGATTAGAGATTGTGCTTGACCCAATGTGTAAGGTATCCCTTTTTATACATGATCTTAGATGTTTTTGTGATGTTTATGTAACCAACTCAACATATGTTGTTATCGCCCATTGGGGCATTGATGAGATCCCACAAAGGGTCAATGCTTATGATTTTGACTATGTTCAGTGCATGCTCAGGTTGAGTTTGGTGTATGATAGAATGTATGAAAGAAAAGTTTTAATTTTTATGTATGTTGTTGATCATGTATGGGATTAGAAGGTTTACAGGTTGCATGTCAGGCTTGCTACGGGTCCCGGCAGCCTTAAGCCGACCTGGATCCTAGCGCCGGTAGTGGTCCAATTTTCGGGTCGTTACAGAATGGTATCAGAGCCCTAGGTTCATAGGATCGGATCTAGAGTGTCGGGCTCATAGATGTTCTTAGAAGGTCAAGCACAATAGGAAGATCATGTCCACTAGGATAGGATGTTGAGTCCTGTCTTGTATGATGATGTGAAATGCCATAATTTATATACATGTGCATTGATGCTATGATATGAATGATATGTATGTGATGTGGGTTCATGTGTTTCCACATGAACCATATGATGCTAATGTTTTGTGATGTGTACTGTTTTTCAGAAACAGGATGAGAGGAACCCGTCGATCTACAAGATTGACTGGAGTACCACCTGAGGATGAGGGCACGAGCGCCCGTCCTCCTGCATTGCCTAGGGCAAGTCATGTAGATCAAACAGAGAAAGAGTGTCAAGGGACCCTAGAAGGTCTTTTGATGCTAGCAGAAGGGGGACAGATAGAGGAGGAAGTTCCTCAGATGTGAGGGAGGTTATGGAAGAGGACCAGAGGAGGGATGGGAATCTGGATGTCAGCATGGCGGAAGAAGGGACAGGGGAGTCACAGGGAGGCGTTCAGGCCTCGGGGTATGGTTTTCCACCCCATTATCCACCCTTCCCACAGGGTTCAGGGTATCCGATGGGAGGCACATCGGATTATTTCAGCTTTAACCCCTACCCTACCTACATGCCTTATCCACCTTTCTATCCACCTTGCACACAGTACCCAGCTTATCCACCCTCACCCTTCTATCCTAACCCGGCAAACCCCACCTTGGGAATGCTGCACCCCCACCTCCACCACCTACAGAACCAGCAGCCCCAGTTACTCAACCTTTTAGACCTAGCTCAGCCGGTGGGAGCGAAGTAAAGATGACAGATTATCTTAAGCTGGATGCTCCCAAATACAAGTCAGGGGATGATCCCTTTGAGTACCTGAGAGTAGTGAAGACGATAACTGATGAACTAGAGGCAGATGACAGCAGGGCCATTCAGATGGCAGGGTTCACTTTAAAGTGCAAGAAGGCACGGGAATGGTTCAAGTGTTATGTGGACCCAAGACTAGACGGCATGACATGGGAGGAATTTGCGAATGAGTTCGCTGGATGGGCTTTTCCAGACAGTTCCAGAGAACTGAAGATGATTGAGTTTGAGCAGCTGAGGCAGACAGAACACATGAGTATAGAGGAGTACACGGATAAATTCTTGGAGCTATTGCCTTTTTCAGGGCAAGCTCTAGATACAGATTCAAAGAAAGCCAAGAGATATGTTATGAAGCTGCATTCTAGGTACTCCTCTTTGATTCAGTCAGTTGAGAGGGAAAGTTTCCACACTGTGGTGGATATGGCTCGAAGGATGGAGGCGAGTGCTATAGTTGAGGGGTCAGTGAAGCAGTCAGTGACCCAGTCTTCAGGGGTTAAGACCCCAGGCAGAGGAGGGCCAGGTCTCTCTTCTCAGAGCTCAGGTAGCAAGAGGTGGAATAACACCACCAAGAAGCCGAAGAAGAACAAGTTTTGGAGTAAGTTGAAATCCGGTCTGGGATTAGGCGGTGGCTCGAGCTCAGGCTCAGATGGTACAGAATGCCTAAGGTGTGGGAGGCCACACAAGGGAGTGTGTCGGGCTGGGACTAACACATGCTTCAGATGTGGACAGGAGGGACACATGGCTCGAGAGTGTCCTAGAGCACCTTTTATGGGCCAGCCCCAGCAGACAGCTTCTGGTAGTGTGGCACAGCCAGCAGCTCCAGCCACAACTCAGGGCAGTGGCAGAGGTAGAGGGAGAGGGGCAGTGGCAGAGGTAGAGGGAGAGAGGCAGCCTCTTCTTCTGGTTCCCGAGGTGAAGGTCCATCAACTCCAGCCAGGATCTTCAACATGACTCAGCAGGAGGCTAACACATCCAACACCGTGGTGTCAGGTAATCTCATCATTGGGTGTTCTAATGTGTATGCATTAATGGATCCGAGTGCATCTCATTCTTTTATTGCTCCGAGAGCCGTTGAGAGGTTGGGTCTGATAGTCTCTGGGTTAGAGTGTCCCCTATGGGTCAGTGGACCCAAGTGTGACCCATCAGTGGCAGAGTCAGTCTGCCAGTACAGTCTAGTTTTTGTTGAGGGAAGATGCCTCTCCGCCGACCTTGTGGTTCTAGATTTGACAGACTTTGACGTCATTCTAGGGATGGATTGGCTATCTACCCATGGTGCTACCTTGGACTGCAGAGACAAGGTAGTCAGGTTCAGAGATCAGAACGGGTCAGAGGTCGTCTTAAGAGGAGACAAGAGGGGTACACCTAGAGGTCTAATATCAGCTCTTCAGGCTCGTAGGTTGCTTAGGAAGGGATGTCAGGGGTATTTGGCTCATGTGAGAGAGCTTAGCAGTCAGGTTAGGGAGCCAGCCTCAGTGCCAGTTGTCAGAGAATTTCAGGATGTTTTTCCAGACGAGCTTCTAGGTTTACCACCTGCTAGGGAGATAGAGTTCGAGATAGAGTTGATGCCTGGAACTAGAGCGATCTCTATCCCTCCCTACAGGATGGCTCCAGCCGAGTTGAAGGAGCTGAAAGAGCAATTACAAGAGTTGGTAGAAAAGGGCTTCATCCGACTGAGTACCTCACCTTGGGGTGCTCCAGTCTTGTTTGTGAAGAAGAAGGATGGATCCCTCAGACTTTGTATCGACTACAGGCAGTTGAACAAAGTCACTACCAAGAACAGGTACCCTCTGCCAAGGATCGATGATCTATTCGACCAGCTAGCAGGAGCCGGTTGTTTCTCCAAAATAGATCTGAGATCGGGGTACCATCAGCTAAGGATAAGGGAGGAAAACGTGCCAAAGACAGCTTTCAGGACCAGATATGGGCATTTTGAGTTCCTTGTAATGCCGTTCGGGTTAACAAATGCCCCTGCAGCATTCATGGATCTCATGAATAGAGTGTTTAGCCAATACCTGGATCACTTTGTTATTGTCTTCATAGATGATATTTTGGTGTATTCCAGGAACGCAGAGGAGCATGCCCATCATCTGAGGTTGGTTCTGCAGACCTTGAGGGAACATGGCTTGTATGCCAAGTTCTCTAAGTGTGAGTTCTGGCTGAGGAGCATTTCATTCTTGGGGCATGTAGTGTTAGAAAATGGAATAGAGGTGGACCGCAAGAAGGTAGAAGTTGTGGCTAACTGGCCTAGACCCACTTCAGTGACAGAAATCAGGAGTTTCTTGGGTTTGGCAGGTTACTACAGGAGGTTCGTCCAGGACTTTTCAAAGATTGCAGCTCCTCTAACCAGGTTAACCAGGAAGAATCAGAAGTTTGTGTGGACTGACCAGTGCGAAGAGAGTTTTGAAGAGCTTAAGAGGAGGTTGACTTCAGCACCAGTGTTAGCCCTGCCATCTAGCAATGAAGACTTCTCAGTGTATTGTGATGCATCCCGGGTGGGACTGGGTTGTGTGTTAATGCAGAATGAAAGGGTGATTGCTTATGCTTCTAGACAGCTGAAGAAGCATGAGTTGAATTACCCCACACATGACCTGGAAATGGCAGCAGTAATCTTTGCACTCAAGATGTGGAGGCACTACCTCTATGGGGTTAAATGTGAGATCTTCATGGATCATAAGAGCCTACAGTACATCCTGAGTCAAAGAGATTTGAATTTGAGACAGAGAAGATGGTGGAGCTGCTGAGTGACTATGATTGCAAGATTCAGTACCATCTGGGTAAGGTGAATGTTGTGGCAGACGCCTTAAGCCGGAAATCACTCGGCAGTTTGTCCCACATATCGGCAGAGAGGAGACCAGTGGTGAAGGAGTTTTACAAGCTTGTTGATGAAGGTCTTCAGTTGGAGTTGTCTGGTACAGGTGTTTTAGTTGCCCAGATGAGAGTGGCACCCGTGTTTCTGGAGCAGGTGGCTCAGAAACAGCATGAGGACCCAGAGTTAGTGAAGATTGATAGGACTGTTCAGTCAGGCAATGATAGTGAGTTCAGATTCGACAACAAGGGGATCCTCTGCTATGGGAGTCGATTGTGTGTACCAGATGACATAGGGCTAAAGGGAGACATTATGAGAGAGGCTCATAATGCAAGATACAGCGTTCACCCCGGAGCCACTAAAATGTATCAAGATCTGAAGAAAGTTTATTGGTGGCCAGCTATGAAGAGAGAAGTGGCACAGTTTGTGTCAGCCTGCGAAGTATGTCAGAGGGTGAAGCTGGAACATCAGAAGCCGGCTGGGATGCTTAACCCGCTACCTATTCCAGAGTGGAAATGGGAAAATATAGCTATGGACTTCGTAGTGGGGTTACCGGCGGCGTCCAACAGATAGGACTTCATATGGGTGATTGTGGACAGACTCACCAAATCTGCTCACTTCATCCCTGTCAAGAGTGGCTATTCTGTGGACAAGTTGGCGCAGGTGTATGTTGATGAGATCGTCAGGCTGCATGGGGTTCCTGTTTCAATAGTGTCCGATAGAGGACCCCAGTTCACCTCCAGATTTTGGCGGAGTCTGTAGAATGCCATGGGTACCAGGTTGGATTTTAGCACTGCTTTCCATCCACAAACGGACAGACAATCAGAAAGGACCATCCAGACAATAGAGGATATGCTCAGAATGTGTGTGCTGGACTTTGGCGGTTCTTGGAGGCAGCATCTACCTTTGGTGGAGTTTGCCTACAATAACAGCCATCATGCTAGCATCGGGATGGCTCCATATGAGGCTTTGTATGGGAGGAAGTGCAGATCACCTGTTTGCTGGGAAGAGGTTGGAGAAAAGGCCTTGGCAGGGCCTGAGCTAGTAGAGATTACCAGCAGGGTAGTACCCATAATCAGAGAAAGGATCAAGACTGCTGCAAGCAGACAGAAGAGTTATGCAGACATCCGCAGAAGGCAGGTAGAGTTTCAGGAGGGGAATCTGGTATTGCTCAAGGTGTCTCCTATGAAAGGAGTGGTTCGTTTTGGGAAGAAAGGTAAACTAGCCCCACGATACATCGGACCCTTTGAAATCTTGCAAAAGATTGGGAATGTGTCGTACAAGCTGGATTTACCTGCTTCTATGGAGAGAATCCATTCGGTTTCCATGTTTCCATGTTGAGGAAGTTTGTGTCAGATCCGGGCAAGGTTCTTAGTGAGCCTGATGTGGAGATCCAAGAATATCTCACTTATGTTGAGCAGCCAGTACGGATCATAGACACCCAGATCAGGAAGCTGAAAAATAAGGAAATCCCGATGGTGAAAGTCCTGTGGAACCACCACAATTTGGAAGAATGCACTTGGGAGACACGGGAGTCCATGCTCCAGTAGTACCCTTATCTCTTCTGAGGTTAGTTTATGTGTGTTTTATATGTATGTTTTGTTGTATGCCTTGCTTGTTCTAGTTGACGAACATTCGGGGGGGGGGGAGAATGTAATACCCGGCTAGACTCCGGTATCGGAATTCCTACCGTCCGGTGAAATCTTGGATGTCGGAAGCCTCTAG
Organism: Manihot esculenta; assembly: GCF_001659605.2. Taxonomy (NCBI): domain Eukaryota; kingdom Viridiplantae; phylum Streptophyta; class Magnoliopsida; order Malpighiales; family Euphorbiaceae; genus Manihot; species Manihot esculenta. Next base: position 17,594,555 of record NC_035170.2, read on the forward strand.
TAGGGTAGAAACATGTTTTCATAAAATGTTTTAATGTATTTCATGGTTTTAATTAAAAAGGAAATGAGTTTTTGCATGAAAACAACCTTGGAGGAAAACTCAGGTTCGGCCGCCGAACCTCAAGTTCGGCCGCCGAACATGCATGCCTTCGGGAGAGCCTTTAGGCCCCCGAAAGCATAAGTGAGGGAAGTCCAGGTTCGGCCGCCGAACATGGTATGCATGCGGAGGCACTTTCGGCTCCCGAATGTGGCCTGGCCAGCCACCTATAAAGGGGTCCCTTAGCCGAAAACGGGCGAGTTTTTCTCCCCATTTTCGGCCAAGGTGAGCTCTCCACCATCCCTCACCGGTTTTGAATTCCTTCCTTCGAATCTTTCTCGATTTTCATTAGTTTTACCTTTGTTTTGAAGATTTTGAGCTTTTGAGCAAGTTTTGGAGCTTGGAGGTTCAAGGAACTCTCTCTCTCCCATTTTCCGAGCTAGGGTCGTTCTCCTCTCGATCTTCAAGAGGTAAGGGCCGATCTTGAGCTTATGGCATGTTTTAAGTAAGTTTTAAGTAGATCTATGGGGTAGAATGCATGTTTAGCTTATGGTTAGGTTTATGGGTTTAATGTGTGTTCTTGAGCAATGTGGGTATGCTTGATGTGTTGTAGTTGGGGCTTGGATAGTTTGAAGCCCCTAGGAACTTGTATGCTTGAGTATGTATGTTGTAGATTAGGAGAAATGCATGTTTGGTTGGTTTTGGGAGGCGTTTTTGCATGTTGGAGCTGAGTTTCTGCCACTTTGGAGAAACTCAGGTTCGGCCGCCGAAGGGACTTTCGGCCGCTGAACCCGCTTGTGGAGGCAGCCTTCGACTGCCGAAGCCTACCCCCGAAAGAGGACTTTCGTCTCTGGAGGGCAGTTTCGGCAGCCGAAAGTGCCACCGAACATGCATGAGTTTCGTCTCTGTCTGGGAGTTTCGGCCGCCGAAGGTGCCGCCGAACCTGCCTGACTTTCGGCTCTGCAGGGACTTTCGGCCGCCGAACTTGCCGCCGAAAGTGCCCTGTCCAGCCTTCCTTTACATGTTTTCCTATGATTGTTTCATGATGTTTTAGGGGGGTTTTTGGGGAGTAGTTTAGAGTTATGTTCATGTATGTTTGGTCCCTCATTTGAGTCCACCTGTGTAGGTTCGGACCCGAGGAACCGAGGACCCCAGCAGTGAGTCAGCTGCTCCAGTGTCTGGTCAGAGCTCTCCAGAGGTGAGTGGTATAACCTACTACGTTTTTAAAGCAAATAAATGGACATTTTAGCATGATTCACGCATCATTAATGCCATGAGATATACTAGGTTGTTGCACTAGAATTCACGAATATGTATACTCTACTGTTGTTGTTGTGGATGAATGTTGGATGATCCATAGCCCTCGATCTATGATGTGACGATGTGATATGTACGGTACGGAATGTAAGACCAGTGGGACCCATTCTACATTCGCTGGCACTATGTAAGAGAAAGACCAGGACCCATTCTACGTTCTGGCACATTGGAAATATTATGTTATGCTATGTAAGAGAAAGACCAGGACCCATTCTACGTTCTGGCACATTGGAAATATTATGTTATGCTATGTAAGAGAAAGACCAGGACCCATTCTACGTTCTGGCACAGTTGGACTATGTAGAGGACTATTGGTGACAACTTCATCCTTAATGTGATTAGCTGTGATGTGATGCATTCCATATTATCATATGTTTTGAATGTTTTATTATTCTGCTCACTGGGCTCTAGTAGCTCACCCCTCTCCCAAATTCCCCAGGTTTGCAGGTACAGGGTAGACCAGGAGGTCCGCAAGAGTAATGAAGTCATGTGTATGTAATAGATAGAGTGTGGACATGATAAATTGTAAAATGATGTAAAGTTATGAATAGTAATGTATGTAAGGATATTGAGGATTAGAGATTGTGCTTGACCCAATGTGTAAGGTATCCCTTTTTATACATGATCTTAGATGTTTTGTGATGTTTATGTAAACCAACTCAACATATGTTGTATCGCCCATTGGGGCATTGATGAGATCCCATAGAGGGGTCAATGCTTATGATTTTGACTATGTTCAGTGCATGCTCAGGTTGAGTTTGGTGTATGATAGAATGTATGAAAGAAAAGTTTTAATTTTTATGTATGTTGTTGATCATGTATGGGATTAAACAGGTTTACAGGTTGCATGTCAGGCTTGCTACGGGTCCCGGCGGCCTTAAGCCGACCTAGATCCTAGCGTCGGTAGCGGTCCGATTTTTGGGTCGTTACATTCACTCTGAAGTACAAGAAAGCAAAGGAGTGGTTTACTAATTATGTGGACCCTAGGTTGGATAGCATGTCTTGGGAGGAGTTTGCGAATGAATTTGCTGGGGTGGGCTTTTCCAGATAGTTCCAGAGAGCTAAAGATGATAGAGTTTGAGCAGCTGAGGCAGTCTGAGGATATGAGTGTCGATGAGTACACTGATAAGTTCTTGGAGTTGTTGCAGTATACGGGTCAGGCTTATGATACAGATCAGAAGAAAGCAAAGAGGTATACCATGAGGCTTCATCCCAGGTATTCCTCCCTGATCCTAGCAGTAGAGAGGGAGAGCTTCCACTTCATAGTGGATGCAGCTAGAAAAATGGAGGCTAGTGCCATTATTCAGGGGACAGTTAAGCAGTCCGGGGCACAGTCTTCAGGTTCCAAGACCCCAGGTGGGGGAAAGCTAGATCCCTCTTCTCAGAGTGCAGCAGCTTCAGGCAGTAAAAAGGTAGACAGAGGCCTCAGAAGATCGAAAAAGAATAAGTTCTAGAACAAGTTAAAGTCAGGTCTCGGTTTGGGGAGTGGCTCGAGCTCAGGTTCAGGTATTGCAGAGTGCGAGGTGCGGTAAGCCGCACAAGGGAGTGTGTCGGTTTGGGACTACAGCCTACTTCAGGTGTGGGCAGGAGGGACACATGGCTAGGGAGTGTCCGAGAGCGCCTTTCATGGCACCGTCCTAGCAGACAACTCCAGGCAGTATGGCTCAGCCAGCAGCTCCAGCCATGACTCAGGGCAGTAGCAGAGGTAGAGGGAGAGGAGCAGCCTCTTCTTCAGCAGGTTCCCGAGGTGAAGGTCCATCAGTTCCAGCTCGGATCTTCACTCTGACACAGCAGGAGGCTAACGCATCAAACACCGTGGTGTCAGGTAATCTCATCATTGGGTGTTCTGATGTGTATGCTTTATTGGACCCTGGTACTTCTCATTCCTTTATTGCACCGAGAGCCGTAGAGAGAGTGGGTTTGATGGCTTCTGGGTTAGAGTGTCCCCTTTGGGTCAGTGGACCCAAGTGTGATCTATCAGTGGCAGAGTCAGTCTGCCGGTTTAGTCCTGTGTTTATTGAGGGACGATGCCTTCCAGCCGACCTAGTGGTTCTAGATTTGATGGATTTTGATGTCATTCTAGGGATGGATTGGCTCTCCGCTCATGACGCTACCTTGGACTGTAGAGACAAGGTAGTCAGGTTCAGAGATCAGGATGGATCAGTATTTGTCTTCAGAGGAGACAGGAGGGGTATGCCTAGAGATTTGATATCAGCCCTGCAGGCTCGTAGGTTGCTTAGGAGGGGTTGTCAAGGGTTTTTAGCTCATGTGAGGGAGCTTGACAGTCAGGTTAAGGAGCCCGCCTCAGTGCCCGTAGTTAGGGAATTTCCAAACGTTTTCCCAGATGAGCTTCCAGGACTACCACCTGCTAGGGAGATAGAGTTTGAAATTGAAGTTATGCCTGGAACCAGACCGATCTCTATCCCTCCCTACAGGATGGCCCCAGCTGAGTTGCAAGAGTTAAAAGAACAGTTGCAAGAGTTGGTAGATAAGGGTTTCATCCGACCGAGTACTTCACCTTGGGGCGCTCCAGTTCTGTTTATAAAGAAGAAGGATGGATCCTTGAGACTGTGTATCGACTACAGGCAGTTGAACAAAGTCACTACTAAGAACAGGTATCCTCTACCCAGGATCGATGATCTATTTGACCAGCTGGCAGGAGCAGGTTGTTTCTCCAAAATAGATCTAAGATCTGGGTATCATCAGTTGAGAATCAAAGAAGAGGATGTGCCTAAGACAGCTTTCAGGACTAGATATGGGCATTATGAGTTTCTAGTGATGCCGTTCGGGTTAACTAATGCCCCCGCCGCATTCATGGACCTCATGAACAGAGTTTTCAGCCAGTATCTGGATCACTTTGTTATTGTCTTCATTGATGATATCTTAGTGTATTCTAGGAATGCAGAGGAGCATGCCCATCATCTGAGGCTAGTGTTGCAGACCTTGAGAGAGCATGGCTTGTATGCCAAGTTCTCGAAGTGTGAGTTCTAGTTAAAGAGCATTTCTTTCTTGGGATATGTTGTATCAGAGCAAGGCATTGAAGTAGACCCCAAGAAGATAGAGGCTGTAGCTAGCTGGCCTCGACCCACTATAGTGTCAGAGATTAAGAGTTTTCTGGGTTTGGCAGGCTATTACAGGAGGTTCGTTCAGGACTTCTCTAAGATTGCTGCTCCTATAACCAGATTAACGAAGAAGAATCAGACTTTTGTGTGGTCTGACCTATGTGAAGAAAGTTTTGAAGAACAAAAGAAAAGGTTGACTTCAGCACCGGTGTTAGCTCTGTCTATCAGCAATGAAGACTTCACAGTGTTTTGTGATGCGTCCCGAGTGGGACTGGGTTGTGTGTTGATCCAGAATGAGAGGGTAATTGCTTATACTTCTAGGCAGTTGAAGAAGCACGAGTTGAATTATCCTACACATGACCTAGAGATGGCAACTGTGATCTTTGCACTCAAGATGTGGAGGCATTACCTTTATGGGGTTAAATGCGAGATCTTCACAGATCATAAAAGCTTGCAGTACATCTTGAGTCAGAGAGAGTTGAATTTGAGGCAGAGGAGGTGGGTAGAACTGCTTAGTGACTATGATTGTACGATTCAATACCATCCGGGTAAGGCAAATGTTGTGGCAGATGCCCTAAGCCGAAAATCACTTGGTAGTTTGTCTCATATCTCAGCAGAGAGAAGACCGGTGGTGAGAGACTTCTATAAGCTCGTGAATGAGGGGTTGCAGTTAGAGTTGTCTGGTACAGGTGCCTTGATCGCTTAGATGAGAGTGACACTTGTGTTTCTGGAGCAGGTGGCTCAGAAACAGCACGAGGATCCAGAATTGGTAAAGATTGCCAGGACTGTTCAGTCAGGCAGCACTGATGAGTTCAGATTTGACAACAAAGGAATCCTCTGCGATGGAACCATGTTATGTGTACCAGATGATGTGAGCCTGAAAGGAGACATTATGAGGGAAGCTCATAATGCCAGATACAGTGTTCACCCTGGAGCCACCAAGATGTACCAGGATCTGAAAAGAGTTTATTGGTGGCCAGCCATGAAGAGAGAGGTGGCACAGTTTGTGTCAGATAGAGGACCCCAGTTCACCTCCAGGTTTTGGCGGAGTCTGCAGAATGCTATGGGCACAAGGTTGGGCTTTAGCTCTGCTTTCCATCCACAGACTGACGGACAGTCAGAGAGGACCATCCAGACTATTGAGGATATGCTCAGAATGTGTGTGCTAGATTTTGGCGGTTCTTGGAGGCAGCATCTACCTTTGGTGGAGTTTGCCTACAATAATAGCTATCATGCTAGCATAGGGATGGCTCCATATGAAGCTCTTTATGGGAGGAAGTGCAGGTCACCTGTTTGCTGGGAAGAAGTTGGAGAGAGGTCCTTAGCAGGACCTGAGTTGATTGAGATCACCAGCAGGGTCGTGCCTATTATCAGAGAAAGAATCAGAACTGCTGTGAGTCGGCAGAAAAGCTATGCAGATGTCCGCAGGAAGCATCTAGAGTTTCAGGAGGGAGAGTTGGTGTTGCTCAAAGTGTCTCCAATGAAAGGGGTGGTTCGTTTTGGGAAGAAAGGTAAATTAGTTCCACGGTACATCGGACCCTTCGAGATCTTGCAGAAGGTTGGGAATGTATCGTATAAGTTAGATTTACCTGCTTATATGGAGAGAATCCATTCGGTTTTCCACGTTTCTATGCTCCGAAAGTTCGTGTCAGATCCGGGCAAGGTTCTTAGTGAGCCTGATGTATAGATCCTTGGAGATCTCACCTATGTTGAGCAGCCAGTGCGGATTCTAGACACGCAGATCAGAAAGCTGAGAAACAAGGAACTTCCGATGGTGAAAGTCCTTTGGAACCACCATAATATCGAAGAATGTACCTGAGAGACGCAGGAGTCTATGCTCCAGCAATACCCTTATCTCTTTTACGGTTAGATTGTTTTTGTGTTTTCTATGTTGTTATGTTGATGTGCTTTTGTTCTTCCTTGCATGTTTTAGTGAGGAACATTCGGGGACGAATGTTCTTAAGGGGGGGAGAATGTAATACCCGGCTAGACCCCGGCGTCGGAATTCCTACTTTCCAGCCGAATCTCCGTTGGAATCCGGAATTCAAGGATGTCGGAGCTATCTAGAAGGGTAAAAGAAAGGTTTTTCAAAATGTTTTTACATGTTTTTAGTGATTTGAGTAAGAAAAATTGGAGTTTTGAAAAGAAAAGACCAAGGAGGGAAATGTAAGGTTCGGCCGCCGAACCTCACTTTCGGCCGCCGAAGGTGGCATACTTTCGTTGCCACCGAAGCCCAAGTTCGGCTTCCGAAAGTGGTGAAGCTGTGGAGGCAGCTTTGGCTGCCGAAGGTAGTTGACCGGCCACCTATAAAAGGGTCCCTTATCCGGCTTTGAGGTGAGTTTTCTCTCTCTTTTCGTGTATAGGTGAGTTCTTACTCTTCCTTGAGTGATTGCTTGGTTTTCTTTCAAGTTAAGCAAGTTTTAAGTTGTTTTCATGTTGGTTTGGAAGTTTTTGAGCAAAGAAGCTAAGTTGTGAGGCTTGGAGGTTCTAGATCTATTTTTCCTTGCATCTCCGAGTTAAGACCATCAATCCTCTCGATCCTCAAGAGGTAAGCATGGATCCTCACCTTTTCTAATGTTTTAAAGGTGTTTGAAGGGTTTAAGTGAGGTTTTTGCATGGTTTGCATGGGTAGGGTTTATGTTGATCATAAGCCATATGTGTGTATTTGTGTTGTTTTTGGGGTTTAAGCTAGTTCTAAAGCCCCTATATGCATGGAGAAGGGTATATGCATGTGTTTGAGAGCTTGTTGGTGAGTTATGCATGCTTGGGAGAGGTTTTGGAGGCTGGAGACTTAAGGTTGGATCGAGTTCTGCCTTATTGGAGAACTCAGGTTCGGCCGCCGAAGCAAGATTCGGCCGCCGAACCCCTTGAGGAGGTTGTTTTTGCCGCCTAAACCCACCCCTGAAAGTTTGGACTTTCGGCTCTGGAGTGGAGTTTCGGCCGCCGAACATGCCGCCGAAGGTTGTGACTTTCGTCTCTGGAAAGGACTTTCGGCTGCCGAACCTGCCTCCGAAAGTGCATGACTTTCGGCTCTGGAGGGACCTTCGGCCGCCGAACCTGCCATCGAAAGTCCCCTGTCCAGCCTTCCTTTGCTTGTTTTTCCATGCATGTTTATGATGTTTTAGGGGGTTTTTGGGGGAATGGTAAGAGTTATGATAGAGTATGTCGGTACCTCATTTGAGTCCTCCATTGTAGGAACGGACCCGAGGAACCTAGGAGGCCCTCAGAGTTAGCTGGTTCAGAGGTATTCCAGCGTTTACTAGAGGTGAGTAGAACTGAACTATGGTTTTACATTTAATAAAAGGTTTTAGCATGACTCATGCATCATAAATGTCATGTATATATGTTAGGATGGTTGCATTAGTATGTATGACTCATGCATCATAAATGCCATGAATATATAGGATGTTTGCATTAGTATTCACGAATGTGATGCATGGCATAATATGTGGTTGATGTGGATGGATATTGGAGGAACCTTTAGCCCTCAAGATGATATGAGAAGACCAGGTGTGGCCTAATCGCCCCTGGCACATAGTATGAGAAGACCAGGTGTGGCCTAATCGCCCCTGGCACAGAGTTTATGATTTGTAGAGGCTTATTGGTGACAAGTCCATCCGTGATATGATTTATTTGCGATGTGATGCATTTCATGCCATGTTTTATTAAATGATTTTATTGGTGCTCTACTCACTGGGCTCTAGTAGCTCACCCCTCTCCTTAACCCCCAGGTTTGCAGGGCCAGAGATAGCATGGGATAGCTACAGTGTAATAGTCATAGTGGACATGGATTGTAAAATGATGTAAGGTCATGTAATGTATAATGATGATAGAGTTGTGCTTGGCCCTAGAACTGGTTGATCCTTTTTATACATGATTTGTATATTATTATGTTTTATAATGATATATGTTAATGACCAAGCTTAAGATATGAAATGATGACCCAACTAGAGCATTTGATGAGGGCTCTAGTATGGGATTTATGTTTACAGAGATTGTGTGCATGCACAGGTTAAGCTTGGTAGATGTAAAGTATCAAATTTTTTATGGAAATTGTTGATCATGTATGGGATTTACCAGGTTTACAGAATGCATAGTAGGCTTGCTATGGGTCCCGACGGCCTTAAGCCGATCTGGATCCTAGCGCCGGTAGCAGTCCGGTCACCGGGTCGTTACAGGTATAGACTAGTTTTATGCCCTTATATGCTTGATGATGTGTTTATGCATGCTTTTGAGTGTTGAGTATGAGTTTGGAGGGTTTTGGGAGGCTAGATGAGAGAGGCGAATCGGGTTCTGCCATTCTAGAGAACCCAGGTTCGGCTGCCGAAGCCATGTTCGGCCGTTGAACCTGCCTGTGGAGGCAGCTTTAGTCCGCCTAAACTCACCCCCGAAAGTTTGGACTTTCGGCTCTGGATGGGAGTTTCGACCGCCGAACCTGCCCTCGAAAGTGCCTGACTTTCGGCTCTGTAGGGACCTTCGGCCGCCGAACCTGCCGCCGAAAGTCCCCTGCCCAGCTTCCCTTTGCTTGTTTTGCATACATGTTTTATGATGATATAGGGGGTTTTTGGGGAGATGTTTAGTGTCATGTTAGAGTTTGTTTGGTCCCTCATTTGAGTCCACTTGTGTAGAATTGGACCCGAGGAACTGAGAAGGCCAACTGTGAGTTAGCCGTTCCAGTGTCAGCCAGAGGTGAGTAGAACTAAACTAATCTTTTATTTCAAGAAATCAAATGTTTTAAGCATGTTCATGCATCATGTATATGAAATAGGTTAGATGCATTAGATTTCACGAATATGTCGCATTGCATAATTGGTTGTTGATGTGGATGGACAACAGGACGACCCATTAGCCCTCTAAATATTATGTTATGTAATGAAAGACCAGGGCTACCATTCTACGCCCCTGGCACACAACTTATGTATGTAAAGAAGTCCTGAGGAGCTCCATCGAGGGCCGGGCACAGAGTAGAGGGATTTTTGGGTCAGTCCATCCTTGATATGTATTGTCTATGCTGTGACGCATTCCATATGAGCATATGATTATTAAATTGTTTTACGTTCTGCTCACTAGGCTCTAGCAGCTCACCCCTTTCCCCTAACCCCCAGGTTTGCAGGAGCAGAGATAGTGCGGGAAGTCACCGAGGTTGATGGTATAGTCTTTGTAATAGATTAGTAGTGGACATGTAATGTATTGTGGATAGTATTGTGCTTGGCCCTATTGGTAGATTGTAACCCTTTAGTACATGATCTTTATGTAAATATTTTAATTGATGAGATGTATTGAACCAAGCTTGATGTATGAAATGTTGACCCTACTAGAGCATTTGATGAGAGCTCTAGTATGAGGTTTTTATGTTTATAGTTTTGATGCATGCTCAGGTCAAGCTTGGTATACGAAAAGTTTAAGTTTTTATGAAAATGTATGATCATGTATGGGGTTTTATCAGGTATCCAGGATGCATAGTAGGCTTGCTACGGGTTTCGGCGACCTTAAGTCGATTTGAATCCTAGCGCCGGTAGCGGTCCGGGTTTCGGGTCGTTACATTTTCTATTTCTGTTGATCTTTTTACAGAATCAGAACCTGTTTATCCTCCTTTAATATTCAAGATTAACTTGCATTCTTTATTATTTCTTTAATTTTTTTTTTTTCCATTTTAAATGTTGGTATTGACTTGAATATGTGGAATCTTTTCCTTTTGATTTATTTGATTTCATTTCAAATAGACTATTTGCAGGTGTGTGTTAGACTTGCAACATTTGAAAACTACATTGGCAGAGAGGTCCCTCAGTTTAAAAAACTTGGAAAACTATACTGAAAAATACACATTTTTGACAATAGATGAAAAATAACTGATTAATGTATATACTTTAAAAAGTATAAAATTTATGTAACAGCCCGGAAACCGAACTGCCACCGGCACTAGGATCCAGATCGACTTAAGGTCGCCGGGACCCGTAGTAAGCCTGCTATCCTGTCTGTATACCTGTGAAATCCCATACATGATCATACATTTGCTGTAAAAACATAAACCTTTTCTTCATTCCAAGGCTTAACCTGTGCATGCACACTCTCTGTTCTATACTAATCCCTACTAGAGCTCCTCATGGCTCTAGGCGGATCATACTCATAATGTTAAGCCTGGTTTTGCTCATAAACATACAATAATAAAGAAACATACATAAACTGATCATGTGACTCCACAATGGGATTACAAGTCTTATAGTCAAGCACCATTCTATACACTATACATAAACTTTATCTCTTTACATTTACATGTCCACACTAGCTATTACAAGACTCTGTACTCTTCCTGTACCCTGCTGAGTTCTCTCTGATCTCTGAACCTGCACAACTGGAGTTAGGGGAGAGGGATGAGCTACGATAGCCCAGTGAGTAGAATAGGTAAATAACAGGTGATAAAACATGCTCTCATGGAATGCAACACATAATCACATAACCTCGGCCGGACGGATCAAAACTCCCTCTATCTCATCTGGGGTACCTAAGTACCATGTGCCTGGTCCCCGTAGGGCTGTTCCAGGTCTTTATGCCTGGTCCTCGTAAGGCTGTTCCAGGTCTTTCCTCTGAGGGCTAATGAATCCTCACGAAGTCCGTGCCGTCTCACATAAGCAATGTACAAGGAGCCATGCCAAGTACAAGGATAAATGCAATGCATCATCTTTGTGTACACTAATGCACTCACCCTAAAGCATATTCATGATGCATGAAGCATGATAAAATATCAGTTTTCATATTAAAACATTAAGTTAAATTCCACTCACCTGGTTATCTCTGCACTGACTCTGCAGGTTCTGACACTGGACTCACTGCTGACCTCCCTGAGTCCTCTGGTCCGTACCTACACAGGTGGACTCAAATGAGGGACTAAACTCACTCAAGAACATCTCTACGAAACTCCCCAAAACCCCTCTAACAATCCTCAAACCATCACACAAAACATGCAAAGGAAAGCTGGACAGGGCACTTTCGGCGGCAGGTTCGGCGGCCGAAACCCCACTCCAAAGACGAAACTCATGCATGTTCGGCGGCACCTTCGGCGGCCGAAGGTCTCGTCCAGAGACGAAACTCACACACTTTCGGCGGCCGAACGCCCTCTTTCGGCGGCCGAAAGTCCCTTTCTAAACCGAAAGCCTAGCTTTCGGGGGCAACCTTTGGCAGCCGAACTGCCTCCACAAGGGGTTCGGCGGCCGAACCTTCCTTCGGCGGCCGAACCTGGTTTTGCCCGAAGGACAGAACCCTGCTCTGTTTCATGCAAACTTTGCCCAAAAACCTACAAACATGCATAGCAATTACTCCCAACTAGCATATACACATATATATGCACAAAGGGGTCTAAAACTATCCTAAAACCCCAAACAAACATAGCACATAACACTTAAACATGCTGGAACACCACAAAGCACCAAAAACCTCACCTAAACCTAAACATGCAAACTACCCATACAAACTTCAGAAAACCTTTCAAAATCATCAAAGAAGCTCAGGATCTTCACTTACCTCTTACACAACTTGAGGATGAAGGATCCTAACGTGGAGATATGAAGAAAAGCTCTTCCAAAGCTCCAAGCTTCAAAACTTGCTTCTTTTGCTCAAAACCTTCATAAGTCACCAAAACTCTTAAAACTCTTGAAAGATTTGATGAAAATCATGGAAAACATGAAAGTCAACGTAGGAGAGGCTGAAACTCACCTCTGGCTGCAAGTGGAGGAGAAATAACCTCCTTCCACCGACCCTTGGCCCTTTTATAGGTGGCTGACCAGACCACCTTCGGCAGCCGAACGTGAAGCCGCAACCATGCAATGTTCGGCGGCCAAAAGTGACCTTCGGCGGCCGAACCTTTGCATTTCTCCCTTGTTGCTTTTCTTTCAAAACTCAAGTCTTTTAACCCTTCAAAACATGAAAACAAGTGAAAATACCTTGGAAAACATATGTATTACCCTTCTCGAGGGTTCCGACACCCGAGATTCCACCGGACTACAGGAATTCCGATGCCGGACTCGAGCCGGGTATTACATTCTCCCCCCCTTAAGAACATTCGTCCCCGAATGTCCCTAACACAACATAAACACATAGAAAAGGGGAAAACTAACCTTAAAACAGATATGGGTATTGCTGGAGCATGGACTCCCGAGTCTCCCACGTGCACTCTTCTAGGTTGTGGTGGTTCCACAAAACTTTCACCATTGGTATCTCCTTGTTTCTCAGCTTTCTGATCTGGGTGTCAAGAATCCGCACTGGCTGCTCTATATAGGTGAGATCACTTAAGATTTCCACCTCAGGTTCACTCAGAACCTTCTCTGGATCTGACACAAATTTTCGCAACATAGAAACATGGAATACCGGGTGAATTCGTTCCATAGAAGCCGGTAAATCTAGCTTATACGATACAGGCCCGATCTTCTGCAAGATCTCAAAGGGACCAATGTACCGTGGGGCCAGTTTACCCTTCTTTCCAAACCGAACCACTCCCTTCATCGGAGACACCTTAAGCAATACCATATCCCCCTCCTGGAACTCTATCTGCTTCCTACGGATGTCTGCATAACTTTTCTGTCTGCTTACAGCTGTTCTGATCCTCTCTCTGATGATAGGCACTAACTTGCTGGTTATCTCAACTAACTCTGGCCCTGCAAGAGTTTTCTCTCCTACCTCTTCCCAGCAAACAGGTGTTCGGCACTTCCTCCCATACAAAGCTTCATAAGGGGCCATCCCTATGCTAGCATGATGGCTGTTGTTGTAGGCAAACTCCACCAGAGGTAGATGCTGCCTCCAAGAACCGCCAAAGTCTAACACACACATTCTCAGCATATCTTCAATGGTCTGGATGGTTCTCTCTGACTGACCGTCTGTCTATGGATGGAAAGCAGTGCTGAAATCCAACCTTGTGCCCATTTCATTTTGCAAACTCCGCCAAAACCTGGAGGTGAACTGAGGTCCTCGATCTGATACTATCGACACTGGAACTCCATGCAACCTTACTATTTCGTCTACATACACCTGCGCCAACTTGTCCACAGAGTAGTTACTCCTAACTGGAATGAAGTGAGCAGATTTCGTGAGTCTATCCACAATCACCCATATGGAGTCTAGTCTGTTAGACGTCGCCGGTAACCCCACTACAAAATCCATAGCTATGTTTTCCCATTTCCATTCTGGAATCGGCAGTGGGTTAAGCATTCCAGCCGGCTTCTGGTGCTCTAACTTCACCCTTTGACATGTCTCGCAGGCTGACACGAACTGTGCCACTTCTCTCTTCATTGCTGGCCACCAATACACCTTTCTCAGATCTTGATACATCTTGGTGGCTCCCGGGTGAATACTATACCGCGCATTATGAGCTTCCCTCATAATGTCTGCCTTCAAACTGCTATCATCTGGTACACATAACCTCTTACCGTGCCGAAGAAGCCCCTCACTATCAAAGCTGAACTCTGTACTGTTGCCCGACTGAACAGTCCTGGCAATCTTCACTAACTCGGGGTCTTCGTGCTGTTTCAGAGCCACTTGCTCTAGAAACACTGGTGTCACTCTCATCTGTGCGAGCAAAACACCTGTACCAAATAACTGCAACTGTAACCCGTCTTCCACGAGCTTGTAGAAATCCTTCACCACCGGTCTTCTCTCTACTGCAATGTGGGATAAACTGCCAAGTGACTTTCGGCTTAAGGCATCAGCTACAACATTAGCCTTGCCCGGATGATACTGGATCTTGCAATCGTAATCACTGAGCAATTCTACCCACCGTCTCTGCCTCAAGTTTAACTCTCTTTGACTTAAGATGTGTTGCAGGCTCTTATGATCCGTATAGATCTCACATTTTACCCCATAGAGGTAATGCCTCCACATCTTAAGTGCAAAGATAACAGCTGCCATCTCCAGATCGTGTGTCGGGTAATTCAGCTCGTGCTTCTTCAGCTGTCTAGAAGCATAAGCTATCACTTTGTCATTCTGCATCAACACACAACCTAATCCCACTCGGGATGCATCACAGAACACTGTGAAATCTTCATCACTAATCGGCAGCGCTAACACCGGTGCTGAAGTTAACCGTCTCTTCAACTCTGCAAAACTCTCCTCACATTCCTCTGACCACACAAACTTCTGATTCTTTTTGGTCAGTCTGGTCATAGGAGCAGCTATCTTCGAAAAGTCCTGAACGAACCTCCGATAGTAGCCTGCCAAACCCAGAAAACTCTTGATCTCGGTCACTGTAGTGGGTGTAGGCCAGTTGGCTACTGCCTCTACCTTTTTGGGATCTACTGCTATACCTTCCTCTGATACAACATGTCCCAAAAAAGAAATGCTCCCTAGCCAGAACTCGCACTTGGAGAACTTGGCATACAAGCCATGCTCTCTCAAGGTTTGCAGCACTATCCGCAGATGCTGGGCATGGTCCTCTGCATTCCTGGAGTACACCAAGATATCATCAATAAAGACGATCACAAAACGATCCAAGTACTCCCTGAAAACCCGGTTCATGAGATCCATGAATGCTGCAGGGGCGTTAGTCAACCCGAACGGCATCACAAGGAACTCATAATGCCCATATCTGGTTCTGAAAGCAGTCTTGGATACATCTCCTTCCCTGATCTTCAACTGGTGGTATCCGGATCTCAGATCTATTTTAGAAAAACAACCTGCTCCTGCCAGCTGGTCGAATAGATCATCGATCCTGGGTAAAGGATACTTATTTTTGATAGTGACTTTGTTCAACTGTCTGTAGTCGACACAAAGTCTAAGAGGTCCATCCTTCTTTCTGACAAACAATACTGGAGCACCCCAGGGTGAGGTACTCGGGCGGATGAAACCCTTAGCTACCAAATCCTGTAACTGCTCTTTCAACTCTCGCAACTCTGCTGGTGCCATCCTGTAGGGAGGAATAGAGATCGGTCTGGCATTGGGCATCAACTCAATCTCGAACTCTATTTCCCTATCCGGTGGCAGTCCTGGAAGCTCTTCAGGAAACAAATCTGGGAAGTCTCTAACAACTGGTACTGAGGATGGTTCCCTAATCTGACTGTCTAGCTCTCTCACATAAGCTAGGAACCCCTGACACCCCTTCCTTAACATTCTACGAGCCTGGAGGGCTGATATCAAACCCCTAGGTGTCCCTCTCCTGTCTCCTCTGAAGACACACTCTGACCCATCCTGGTCTCTGACACTAACTACCTTGTCTCTACAGTTCAGGGTAGCATCATACGTAGATAACCAGTCCATCCCTAGAATGACATCAAAATCTGTCAACTCTAGAACCACCAGGTCAGCTGGAAGGTATCTACTCTCTATGCACACTGGACTGAACCGACAGACTGACTCTGTCAAAGATGGATCACATTTGGGTCCACTGACCCATAGAGGACACTCTAACTCAGACACTATCAGACCCAACCTCTCTGCAGCTCTAGAAGAAATGAAAGAGTGAGAAGCACCGGGGTCCATTAAAGCATACACCTCTGAACACCCAATGATGAGATTACCTGACACCACCGTGTTCGACGTGTCTGCCTCCTGCTGAGTCAGGGTGAAAATCCGTGCTGGGGCTGACGGACCTGCACCTCGGGAACCCATCCCTGATGAAGAGGCTACCCCTCTTCCTCTTCCTCTGCCACTGCTTGGTGGTACGGCTGAAGCTACTGGCTGTACTACACTGCCCGTACTCATCTGCTGGGATGGTGCAACCAAAGTCGCCTGAGGACATTCCCGTACATAATGTCCCTCCTGCCCACATCTATAGCAGGCTGTGGATTCCAACTGACAAGCTCCTCTATGCTGTTTGCCACACCTCTTGCACACTGGAAAATCTGCGCCAGAACTGGAGCCACTACTCATTCCCAGACCCGACTTAAGCCTGTTCCAGAACTTGCCTCTCTTTCCTCTGAATTTCTCCCATCTCCTCTTACTTGCACTTGCTGTACCCTGTGCGGAGGAACCTGGTTTAACACCAGAAGACTGTGCCTTAACTACACCTTGACTTATGGCACTGGCCTCCATCTTTCTAGCAGCATCCACAATAGAGTGGAAACTTTCCTTCTCCGCATGAAGAATCAAAGAGAAATACCTGGGATGAAGCCTTGTGGCATATCTCTTTGCCTTCTTCTGATCTGTATCATATGCCTGACCGACATATGGCAACAATTCCAGGAACTTATCTGTATAGTCATCAACACTCATCTCCTCCGTCTGTCGCAACTGCTCAAACTCCACAACCTTTAGTTCCCTGGAACTGTCAGGAAAAGCCCAGCCAGCAAATTCGTTGGCGAACTCTTCCCATGTCATACTCTCAAGTCTCGGGTCCACATAGTTCTTGAACCATTCTCTAGCTTTCTTACACTTTAACGTGAACCCTGCCATCTCAATGGCTCTACCATCATCTGCTCCCAACTCACTTGTTATCATTCTAACTGCACTGAGATACTCAAAGGGATCATCTCCTGTATTGAATTTAGGAGCATCCAACTTTAAGTACTCGGTCATCTTCACCTTACTTCCCCCTGAAGAACTGGGTTGCTGTGCTTCCACAACAGGGGCTACTGGTTCAGGAGGTGGTGGTGGAGGAACTGGTTCCCTCACTTCAGGCTGTACTGAACTTGGATGAACAGGTGGGGGTGGATACATGTGATATGGTGGATAAAAGGAAGGATAGGGCATATAGGGCATGTAGGGTGGATATGGGGCAAAACTGGAGTAATCCGACGTGCCTCCCATCGGATACTCTGGGCCCTGTGGAAAGGGTGGATAGCCAAACCCCGAGGCCTGAACGCCTCCCTGGGACTCCCCCATACCTTCTTCTGACCTTCCTACACCCATGCTTGCATCTCTACTCTGATCCTCTTCCCTCACACCTCTTTCTTCTACTGACCTTCCCCCTCTGCTTACTCCTCTCCTGCTCTCGTCAGAAGACCTTCTCGGGTCTCGTGACGTTCCTTCCCTGCTTGACCTGTGCGATCTTGCCCTTGGCAAGGCAGGTGGACGAGCAGCTGTACCCTCACTTACAGGTGGGACTCCAGTCAATCTCGCGGATCGACGAGTTCCTCGCATCTTCACTCTCTGGAAAACAACAAATCACATAACATATCAGCAACACATCAAACACATGCACATGCATAACTCAGGGCATTGCACATCAGCATAACATCCTATCCTCGTGGACATGTTTTTCCTATGGTGCTTGACCTGCTAAACCTCTCTATGAGCCCAACTCTCTCTCTATAGGTCCGACCATGTGAACCTAGGGCTCTGATACCAATCTGTAACAGCCCGGAAACCGAACTGCCACCGGCACTAGGATCCAGATCGACTTAAGGTCGCCGGGACCCGTAGTAAGCCTGCTATCCTGTCTGTATACCTGTGAAATCCCATACATGATCATACATTTGCTGTAAAAACATAAACCTTTTCTTCATTCCAAGGCTTAACCTGTGCATGCACACTCTCTGTTCTATACTAATCCCTACTAGAGCTCCTCATGGCTCTAGGCGGATCATACTCATAATGTTAAGCCTGGTTTTGCTCATAAACATACAATAATAAAGAAACATACATAAACTGATCATGTGACTCCACAATGGGATTACAAGTCTTATAGTCAAGCACCATTCTATACACTATACATAAACTTTATCTCTTTACATTTACATGTCCACACTAGCTATTACAAGACTCTGTACTCTTCCTGTACCCTGCTGAGTTCTCTCTGATCTCTGAACCTGCACAACTGGAGTTAGGGGAGAGGGATGAGCTACGATAGCCCAGTGAGTAGAATAGGTAAATAACAGGTGATAAAACATGCTCTCATGGAATGCAACACATAATCACATAACCTCGGCCGGACGGATCAAAACTCCCTCTATCTCATCTGGGGTACCTAAGTACCATGTGCCTGGTCCCCGTAGGGCTGTTCCAGGTCTTTATGCCTGGTCCTCGTAAGGCTGTTCCAGGTCTTTCCTCTGAGGGCTAATGAATCCTCACGAAGTCCGTGCCGTCTCACATAAGCAATGTACAAGGAGCCATGCCAAGTACAAGGATAAATGCAATGCATCATCTTTGTGTACACTAATGCACTCACCCTAAAGCATATTCATGATGCATGAAGCATGATAAAATATCAGTTTTCATATTAAAACATTAAGTTAAATTCCACTCACCTGGTTATCTCTGCACTGACTCTGCAGGTTCTGACACTGGACTCACTGCTGACCTCCCTGAGTCCTCTGGTCCGTACCTACACAGGTGGACTCAAATGAGGGACTAAACTCACTCAAGAACATCTCTACGAAACTCCCCAAAACCCCTCTAACAATCCTCAAACCATCACACAAAACATGCAAAGGAAAGCTGGACAGGGCACTTTCGGCGGCAGGTTCGGCGGCCGAAACCCCACTCCAGAGACGAAACTCATGCATGTTCGGCGGCACCTTCGGCGGCCGAAGGTCTCGTCCAGAGACGAAACTCACACACTTTCGGCGGCCGAACGCCCTCTTTCGGCGGCCGAAAGTCCCTTTCTAAACCGAAAGCCTAGCTTTCGGGGGCAACCTTTGGCAGCCGAACTGCCTCCACAAGGGGTTCGGCGGCCGAACCTTCCTTCGGCGGCCGAACCTGGTTTTGCCCGAAGGACAGAACCCTGCTCTGTTTCATGCAAACTTTGCCCAAAAACCTACAAACATGCATAGCAATTACTCCCAACTAGCATATACACATATATATGCACAAAGGGGTCTAAAACTATCCTAAAACCCCAAACAAACATAGCACATAACACTTAAACATGCTGGAACACCATAAAGCACCAAAAACCTCACCTAAACCTAAACATGCAAACTACCCATACAAACTTCAGAAAACCTTTCAAAATCATCAAAGAAGCTCAGGATCTTCACTTACCTCTTACACAACTTGAGGATGAAGGATCCTAACGTGGAGATATGAAGAAAAGCTCTTCCAAAGCTCCAAGCTTCAAAACTTGCTTCTTTTGCTCAAAACCTTCATAAGTCACCAAAACTCTTAAAACTCTTGAAAGATTTGATGAAAATCATGGAAAACATGAAAGTCAACGTAGGAGAGGCTGAAACTCACCTCTGGCTGCAAGTGGAGGAGAAATAACCTCCTTCCACCGACCCTTGGCCCTTTTATAGGTGGCTGGCCAGACCACCTTCGGCAGCCGAACGTGAAGCCGCAACCATGCAATGTTCGGCGGCCGAAAGTGACCTTCGGCGGCCAAACCTTTGCATTTCTCCCTTGTTGCTTTTCTTTCAAAACTCAAGTCTTTTAACCCTTCAAAACATGAAAACAAGTGAAAATACCTTGGAAAACATATGTATTACCCTTCTCGAGGGTTCCGACACCCGAGATTCCACCGGACTACAGGAATTCCGATGCCGGACTCGAGCCGGGTATTACAATTTATGTTTTCAATAACATGTTCTTTTTTTTTTCTTTAAAAATTGTAGCTTAGAGAAAAAAAAAAAAAAAACTGATTGGCTTCTAATTTTATTGGGTTCCTACTGCTACATTAGTGCAAAGTTCAAAAGATAAAGTTTTAATCCCATCAGTTGTCACAAAGATTTACAATATTGAAAAAATATTTCAAATTGCTTTGAGTTCTTGAGTGGAAGATACATCTAACATTACTTTTCGAATAACACAAATATTTGCAGACGATGATGCATTAGTGAGTCCTTAATTGGCTGTTACACCTTCAAAATCATAGAGCCCAATATTTGTTCAGAGCCCTCTTTCAAAAAACATCAAAGAGCATGCTCGAAACAAACTTGACTTCTCCAATACTAAGGATAGCGGTTCTTCTGCTTCTGTATTAAGCATTGTGTCTTCTCAATTAGATCCATTGAACAGTTCAGAATTAACTGATAATTTAACTCTCAGCCAAATTGAATAAGCTATTAAAAAACCAAGATTTGAGTAAGCATCTTATCATTTTTAGATTATGTGATTATATATTAAAAAAAATATGAATTTCATTTATATTTTTATCACAAGAAGAAAGTAAAGAAAAAGAACTCTTCTACTGATGTTCCCTATGTTTTGATTCCAGTGAGTACTGAATTATATAATACAAACTATTTTCACATTTAAAACTCATATATATCTGAATCTTATTTTATGCTATTTTGACAGGGACAGAATAAAGAAAATTTGAAAACTTAGTATATGCTTCGTGTGCAAAAAAAAAAAACTTTGTCTCCATATTTATGATAGAACATAAATTAAACTTAGTATATGTAAAATGGATGATTAACTTATTTAAATTATGTTAAGTGAATATTTAAATTTGGTACAATTTTATTTTAAAAATAGATCAAAATTAAATTACTTCCGCAGCATCGCGCGGGTAATATTTCAGTATTCAAATAATACCGTGTTGACAGAATAATCATGTATGGCTAGTAAGTGCAATTATTTTTTCTATTTTTTTTTATTAATTTTTATCTTCTATTAATAATTTTCTTAATTATTTGCATTGATTCAACAGAACAAAACTCCACAGAAACAACTATAAGGTGTAATACGATTAATAAATAATATACTAAAATAAAAATTAAATGTTGCACTTACATAGGGATGCTCGCAGCATTTTAAAAAAAAAATAAAAACTCAAATAATTATTAATACAAAACTAGAAAAAAACTTATTAAAATTAACTCAAGCCATCAAACTTTCTCAGTACATCCTACTTAATTAAGACTTAGATATTAAGTAAAAAGTTTGCAGAAATACCATATAATAGATGGTAGAACAGAACACAAAGAATTTAGAGGTTTTAACTATTAAATAAAACTAGTATATAAAATGTTACTCTAGCTAAGTAATGAGTAGTGAAATTAGCCTGTCTTCTAATCAAGACAAGGTTTAGATAGACCCTAAGACAAAAGGAATCTATAATCAGACACAACTTATTCAAAGTTAGACCAAACATCAACCATAGTTTCTGCATTAGATTTAATACCAACATTGCTGAGATTTCTGTTTCTCAACCATAAGTAAGTTCCTCTAAGAGCTAGAGCTTCTATAACATCCAACAACTTAAGTGGAAAAGATTTTCATCATTGGCAACATATAATCTAGGACATGTTTTCTAGCTCATAACTATCTACTAAATAATTTGGGTTCATTATTTTGGACCAAATAGAAATAGGTCAAAAAATTATATAAATTGTTTTTAGATGAGATGTTACAATTGGTATCAGAGCTATCCTAAATTAAAAAATTGTGTGGAACTATTTGGCTTGCAAGGAGGAGCTACTCATGGGACCAAGTAGAACTCCCTCACTTAGTAATTATACTAGATACAACACAATAAAGTTGCAATGAGAATTACGCAAATTTAGTGAAGGAGAGTGCAACATTCAACAACTTAGATGAGAAAGATTTTCCACATTGATAAAATATAAATATGAGGAAAGATATGTATTATGTAGCATGAAATAACTTTGAGTTAACCATTTTTAGTCAAATAGAAAACGAGTTTAAAAGTTATTTAGATTGATTTTAGCTAACATGTTACAATTTCAGCTAAACAAGCTAATTGAATACCATAAAAAACCCAGATATCCTTGATGAAAAAATGCCAAGATCATCTTGATAATGGGGGCATAGGATGTTTTTTCATCATATCTAAAAATCCTAGCATCTAAGTTATATTTCACTCGACCCACCAAAGGCTCATCTAGGCACAATCTCATCACTATACCCTCTATCACTACTTGAATCTCTCCTAGAAGGTTGCCTCTCAGCCAGGACTTTAAGTCTTACATTCACCCTATTTGTTTTTTCCATTGCCACAGTAACTAATTATGCCTAGTCTAGAGACTCCATATAATAGCACAAATTTTCTCTATGAATGTAGTGCAATACAATTATCAATAATACCGAATAAGTCATAATAAGACTAAAATTGAGTATCACTAAAGTCTATACCAAAGTTATACCAGTATTCTGAAGCAACAAGCAAGAAGCTAAAACATACATGTCATCCTTCTTTCTTTCACAATGTCGATAATGAATCTCTATGTTTACATATTTGGATCTCATATTTATCTTCGATGGTAGAATGCCCTTTGATGTGCAAAATCTGCATGTACACGGAATCGCTTCAAGTAATAAAGTGATGAGTGAGTATCGTCTCTACAAGGATTGGAATTAAGTATAAAAATGGAGTGAGATTAAATTAATTAAATTAAAATCTAATAAACTAAAATAAAATTAAAAGTAAAATTAAGAGACACCTACGCATAAAAGAATTAAGACCTCAAGAAAATATGTATCTAGAGCATTGACTTCACTTAACCCAATATCAAATTCAACACTTACGTTTAATAATCAATTTAATTATTAATGCAAGGAAAATATAACTCTAATCTATTTAATACCTTTTCTAAGTTATATTAAAAAATTTTAATTAAACCTTAAACCTTATTTTTCAATAGTAGTATAAATCTTAATTAGTTCATTAAGTATAAGTTATAATTAATTTTAATTTTCAAGGGGTTTAACTATATTACTCACACTCAAACTAAAATCCCCAAGGTATCTATTATTTTAACTCGATTCATAGTATTCCTTCCCAGTACTAGCTTTGAATCAAATTATTCAAGCAACACAATAGAGTTCAAAAGCATTAAGCACAATAATATACATTTGCATTAATAAGAAAAGTTAATATATAAGTCCAAAATATAATAAGGGTTCAAACTACATCAAATGCTCTAAATTAAAAGTTAAACATACATGAGTTCAAAATTACTAACAAAAATTATAAATTTTACGATCATTTCTATAATAAAATACAAAATAATATTAAAAAAAAAATAGAGTTTAATGGAGAAGAAAATAAAAACTCTAATGGAGGAAAACAAACTTCAATCTTTTGAACTAATTGCCCCTCTTTCCATGAAGCACCCTTCTTCTCCCTTATTGTAGAGAATGGCAATTGAAAAGTGAGTTGTGGGAGGCTTCTAAGGTGGCTCTATTTGTTGTATGAGAGAAAATGTTGCTTATATACTTTTGAAAGCTAGAGAGTTAATTATCCTCAATTCCGACCTAGATTTAAGAGCCAAACAGAGTGAAAATCGGGTGTTTAGTGCCTCTTATGACCAGGTCATACATGAGACTCATTTCTTAGGGGTAGGCCATGAGAGCTACTATTAAAGAGCCAATTAAATCCATATATCACAATTAGGCCGTGCGTGAGACCCATTTCTCATGGCCTGGCCGTGATACATTTTGGTCTCCTTTTCCTCCTTTCTTCTTTGCTCCTCATGGCTTGATTATGAGTTTTGGTTGATTCTCATGGCCTAGTCATGAGACATTCTGCCTCTTTAACTTCTAAAATCTTTAAAATAACTCCAATTTCACCTGGTAACAAAGAAAATTAATGAAAGCTAAAAATTTTGAAATTAATATATACTAAATAAACATTGGCATAAAAACATAGAAAATAACTATAAAATTGTGTTTAAAAATGATAAAAATAAATATAAAAATTTATTACATCAAACACATCAAATACCTCAAAACCTAACTTTTGCTTGTCCTCAAGTAAAAAATAAAATGAAAAGATGAAAAGGGCTCTTCTCAAAAGTGCAACACTTAAATAATTCAAACTCATAAAAGAGTTGGAAAAACATCAATTTATTAATGACATAGACATACAAATATCACTTCTTATGCCAACGACACTATAGCTCAATGCATTAACCCATAATTGAATGCAAATCTATAATCGATTATACAAAAAATCTAATCATAACTAAATATATGTCTCATACAATCAATAGCTATGATGCTTCTTTTTTTTGTTTTTAATTTTTTTTAAACATTATCTCAATTATCCAATCTCATGAATAACTATATTAATTCATATAAGCTAATACAAATAATACACTAAGAGATATATAGGGCTCTTTCTCTTCCAACAATTAGAATTTTGTACCAGGTAAACAATTTATGAAAATAAATAATTTGTAGTAAATGGAGCATATTAAAATATAAAATTGACTTTTTTTTTTCTGTCTTTTTTTTCATCAACTTATTTATTAGACACTCTTCTTTAAGTCATCAATTGTGTTTTTACATGAATGCAAATATTGGTAATGCCGGCACCCGATTACTAAGCAACTCATGAACTTAAAGTACTTTGTATACTCATAATTCAAGCTACCGTTTAACATAAAAACAAACATGGGGTTCATGTATGCCCCTAGTTATTAGTGGCTCAAATCAGCGAAATAGATTGTGCTAAATTTTTCTTCTTTTTTTTTCATTAAAAGGCATTGAGTATGCTCAATTACTACAAAAAGTTTATTTACACAAATGAAATGAATAATGCCTACTTGGATGTTTCAAGAGTATATAACAAAAATATTCACTATACTTTGCATTAATAAATTAATATGGTTAACCATGAGATTAGTGAAGCTAAATAGCTACCTTTTGCATAAAACTTTATCTAAATAATCACAAATATCAAAACAATCAAATCATGGATTAAACACTCAATTATAAGAAAATGTACTCAAACTATAAGCCCAAAATATAATAAGGGTTCAAACTACATTAAATACTTTAAATTAAAAGTTAAACATACATGAGTTCAAAATTACTAACAAAAATTATAAAATTTACAACCATCTCTATAACAAAATAAAAAATAATATTAACAAAATAGAGTTTAAGAGAGAAAAAAGAAAAAGGTCTAATGGAAGAAAGCAAGCTTCAATCTCTTGAAACCAATTGCCCCTCTTTCCATGAAGTACCATTCTTCTCCCTTATTGTAGAGAATGACTGTTGAAAAGTGAGTTGTGGGAGGCTTCTAAGGTGGCTCTCCTTGTTGTATAAGAAAAAATGATGCTTATATAGTCTTGAGAGCTGAAGAGTTAATTTTCCTCATTCCTGACCTAGATTTCAGAGCCAAAACAGAGTGAAAATTTAGTGTTTAGTGCCTCTCACTGCCAGGCCGTGCGTAAGTCACATTTCTCATGGCCATGTGTGAGAGCTACTATCAAAGAGCCAATTAAATCATGTATTACTGCCAAGGCGTGCACGAGATCCATTTCTCACGGCCTGGCCGTGAGACATTCTGGTCTCCTTTTTCTCCTCTCTTCTTTGCTCCTCATGGCCTGATCGTGAGTTTTGATTGATTTTCATGGCCTAGACATGAGACATTATGCTTCTTTGACCTCCAAAATTTTCAAAATAACCCCAATTTTACCTAGGAACAAAGAAAATTAATAAAAACTAGAAATTTTGAAATTAATATCTACCAAATAAAAATTGACATAAAAACATAGAAAGTGGCTATTAAATTGCGTTTAAAAGTGCTAAAAAAAATATAAAAGTCATCACATCACCCCTCAACACTCTACAGGTAAAATTTTTAAATTTAAGTGGCATATGCAGCTTTCATAAATTTCTTCAATATTCAATAATTGACTGAATCATTTACTAATTGTACTATCACATGATATCTTGACTTAACATTATACTTACGTTTGTGAAATACCAAATACACCTATCATGCTGATTAGACACACTGTGAAAAGGAGACACTATAAGATTTTTCTAAATTACCAATGGATATTTTTGTTGGTAATCCAATAAAAATTCATTGGTAAATAGATTACCAACGGATTGCGATCCATTGAAAAAAAAATTTTGGTAAATTTTACTCTTTACCCACTGAAAAAAATTTTACCCCTCACCCATTAAATTTTTTTCTAACCACCCCTTTGATAAAAGGCCTCAAAATCCCCTAAGTACTCTAAATCAAGACTTTGTAATTTGTCTAATTTCTTGCAAACCTTATGAACTTTGTTGCAGGGAGGGAGGGAGGGAAGGGAAAGAGCTTAAAGATTAAGGCTTCCATTTGGCAACCTTAAGATTTTATATTTTGATCTTGACATTTGCATTATTCTTTTTCTTTTTTCTACTTGGATGAAGAAAAATAATAAACATAATAGATTCTCGAGTTAATTTTTATTCAATGGAGACCATAAGATAAGCTAAATAGTTTTTTTCTTAATTACTTTTCAAAGGCTTAAAACTATAAATAAAAGCAAAAGGAATTATAAATAAAAAGAAGAGAGATATCTTTTATTATAACTAATGATGTCTTATTAATTAGAATGGTAATGATTGTTTTATATATAGTGGATAAGATTATAAATGAACTAAGTTGATCACGAGCATTGTTAAACTTAATTTTTTTCAATTTATTTTCTAAATAAATTAAGTTTGAGTATAATTTTTAGAATTTTTTAATAAATTAGCTAAATTTGAGTTTTTAAATATTTAACTTATTAAAATTTGAGAGTTCTTTTACTTATAAATTAGCAAGCCAATTTGTAAATACGTTGAATTAAAATTTTTTAATTTTAAAATTATTATTTTTAAACTAAAAATTATTATGATTGCAAATGAGATAACGTGTTTAGAAGCTATTCAAAATTTAATTTGATAAATGAACTAATTTTGAGTTTATTGATATTAGACTCGAATTTTACCTTGAATTTGAAAAAATTATGATAAACCAAATTTAAATATTTAAAGTTGGACTCGTCTAGATGCATTTATACTCCTAAATAATGAATTATATTACCTCTCAACTGGGACATGGAGCAACAAAAGTTACTCTTCCTCTTTGATTTGTGCTGCTGCTTCTGCTGCCTGGAGAGTTTCATAAAATTTGGTTAAAAGAGAGTCAAAAGAAACATTTAGTTCTTCTCATACAACTGACTTAAAAGTATAATTTATATTTAAA
Organism: Manihot esculenta; assembly: GCF_001659605.2. Classification (NCBI taxonomy): domain Eukaryota; kingdom Viridiplantae; phylum Streptophyta; class Magnoliopsida; order Malpighiales; family Euphorbiaceae; genus Manihot; species Manihot esculenta. The sequence continues at coordinate 17,621,762 of NC_035170.2, forward strand.
AAAGCCTCTAATATTAAATCAATTTTAGTAGTATTTAATTAATATATTTAAAAAAAAAAAATCTTATCCACAATTGCATTACCAGACTCAAATGTGCGAGTCCATTTCATAAACCATCTTCTTCAAACCTCTGCATCTATCAAAAGCAATAACTTCACTCAAACCATAAGCTTAATTTATGGAAGGGATTCTGCAAATTAGTCTCTATTGTAGTGACTTAAATTTTATTGTACACCCTCGTCTATGGAATAACTCTAGTATGAAATTTCTTTATTAAACTTTATTAAATTTAACTTAGTTGTCCACCAAGTTTTGCCAATTTCTCTCCTCCGTGTATCAATATAAGTAGGCAATAGAGTGCTTCATGAGCACAGCAGTTGTATTTAGATTGAAGGATTCGGGTGATTTTTTTTTTCTTTCTTAATCTCTCCTATTTCTCTCTATTTTGTTGTTATTACCAGATAAATATTTTGTTTCCGCATTTATACTGTGAGCACCGTAGTTTCTTATTATTAAAGCAATCCCATCATAACTGCTACTGGTAAGGAGAGAGAGATTGACATTGCAGTTCAAAGACCCAAACTGGGGAGGAATCCATCTATGTATATAGGGTTGGAGGCCCCTTGGAGGAATTGGGAGAGAATGTTGTTGTGGAATCGTTATTTGTTTCATTTATTCAACAACATTTTGATCCCTTCGAGTCAATTTGATTCACCAATTCACCAGGAGATCGTCCATCCCTACCATAATTGGGAATTCGAAGTGAGTTGTTTCATCTATTGCTTTTAAATTTTACTTTTGAGTTTGAAACCCTATTTTGCAGCAATGGTTCAAGTGCTGTTCGAGCTCAAGTATGTGAAGTTGGAAATCAAAACGAATCACTATGTCTCAGACGATTGAGTGCAAGGAGGATCCTGAGCTTTCAGTAGAGAAGGGAGGAGATTTCTCTGAAGCGGTACTCTGTGGGTCGGCGTTGCGGCATTGAGCATCAATCCAACAGCTTAATGAGAGGGTAAGTTTTAGTCACGGATGTAAACGGGTAGGGTACCCGCAAAATCGAGAGTACCCAAACCCGAATCCGATTATATATATAATTTCTGAACCCGTCCCAAACCTGTTTAATATTTTAATTTTACTACCCGAACCCGTCCCAAACCCGTTTAACAATACCCGAACCCGATACAAACTAGCAACTCAGCAACTCAGCAAATAATTTTTTTAATTCAATTCAATGACAAAACCAAATAAACTATCTAACAGTAGGAGGCAAGAACCAGTAACTCAGCAACCCAGCAAATAATGATTTATAATCAAATAATTAGATTAATTGTCCATAAATTTTAAAAATCAACAGTATTACATTAATCAAATAACAAATAATTAGATTTTTTAATATATCCAAATAATCAGATTAATAGTTCATAAATTATAAAATTCTTTAAGAACATACACATAAAAGATCTTGAAACCTGAAGAGAGTTATAGTCAAAGCAGATGTCGCCGATTGAGGAGAGAAGGGTTGTCTCTAACTTCAGTAAAGTGCGGGCAGAGAAGCGTACATCGAAAAGAGTAGATTTCACCCGACTGGGAGATGTCGCCGCTGGAGAGAGAGAAGGAGATATTGCTGACGGGGGGAGAGAGAAGATTTATCGTCGACTGGAGAGAGAAAGAAGACATCGCCGGTGACGACTGGGCTGCCGGCAGTCGTCAGTGAAGTAGGGGAGAGGCGTGACTGAGAACTATGGGAAGGGAAGCGAGGGAGAGAGAGAGACGTAGACGAAGAGAGGAAAGAGTAAAATGAAAAAATAAATTAGGGATTAGGGTTAGTTTTGTTAGTATAGTTAATCGGGTTCGGGTAACGGGTATCCGATCACCTAATCCCGAATCCTACCCGAATCCGAGACGAGTAAAATTTTTCAAACCCGAATCCGCCCAAATCTGTTTTGTAAAAACCCAAATCCGTCCTAATAGGGTTTGGGCACGGATACCCGTGAAAACCTGCCCGCCTGCCATCCCTAGTTTTAGTGCTTTAGTTTTCATTTGGTTAATGTGGCAAAGGAGTAGAACAGAAATTGGATTTCAATTTTTTTAATTATTATTATTAAGGGGAAGATGTAAAATCTAGAATTTAATGCTAAAAGATTGTGTTAATATGTCTATTGGGCTTCAATTTATTTTATACTGTTTCATAATGAATAGTATTTAGTCTTCTCTTTTATTGTTGTGAAGAAGTAGGGAGAGAGGTTTCAAAGGAAAAAGGAGAAAAATAATTCACTCTTTAAACATCATATTACCATTAATGAAATTAATTAAAACTATTGTTTGTAGTTTTTCTTAGATATGGGGTTTTTGGTTCTTCAGATGATTGCCAATTCAGGTTTTGCTGTTATTGTACTGTTGAAGGGGTCTTCTGCCATCCTATTTGATTAGCAACATTATTTTCTAATTAGAAGCCAGGTTCATACCTGTTTTTCCAATTATTTCCAGGCTTACCCTATGTTCTATTGCCACTCGACACACGTTGTAATGGGTGAAATGAAAGGTAGGTAATTAAGTTGCACAAATGATATCATATGCAAACACAATATTTCGACACTTGCCTTTCTCAAATCCTAGGCATGGAATTTTTAATAACTATATTTAATCTGTCTTGTCCAATAGGTTGCAATCAGTATGGCTAAAGTTCAGGGGCCAAAATATATATTCAACCTTTTTGTAAAGATAAATACTGAGTGAGATTAAAGAATGTGTGTATGCTTGGTATATGAAGACAGATAAAAGGCAGTTATTGCAAGGATTTAGTGAGATGGGTGTCCATCCTGGATGTTAATTTGTTGGTCTTTTCCTTTTCTTCTTTGGGGAAGAAGCGCACATAATTTTTCCTTTCAGCCACTTAATTTTATTGCTAATACTACTTCCATAAGTACTTTCTTGGCTATATGCTTTATACTTCCTGCACTTGCACATTTTGAAAAAAGGTGAGCGCTAGAATACATGAGGATCGTCTATTTAGAAGTAACTTATTTTCAAAGTTGAATGTCTAATTCTTGCATAAATAATTTTTCTCATTAAACCAGAAAATACTTTGTGAAAAAACGAGACAATTACATGGTAGTTCTTAATTTTTCATGGTTCTAACATAGTAATTGCTTTTACAATGACCTATCTCTACTTGCTTCTCTTGAGGGCTCTTAATTCATCTAGCAAGGCAGTTATATCAGAGTAAGATGATCCTCCTTCTTCAGTGGCCCTCCTTGCCATCTCTTTTAGTGTCATTGCTCGGCTTCTTATTTCCTCTGCTTCTTCACCAGCCATTAACCGATTTATTGCCTTCTCTATATCTTCCTTCTTCACTAGAGTTTTCTTCTCATACTTGGACCATTCTTGTGCACCAACTTGACATCCTATTTTCAGAATATCAGCAATCAACTTCTCATTATCAAATTGGTCTGCACTGAGAGGCCATGTGACCATTGGCACCCCTGCACACACTCCTTCCAATGTGGAGTTCCATCCACAATGAGTCATAAACCCTCCAACAGCTTCATGTTCAAGAATCAACAACTGGGGTGCCCATCCTCTTATGATCAAACCCTTCCCTTCCATTCTCTTCTCAAATCCTTCTGGCAGCCATTGATCTTTATTTTCTTCTTTCTCTTTATTCTCTTCCATTCTCACAACCCATATGAAGTTTACTGCAGAAGCTTCAAGAGCCATAGCAAGCTCATGTAATTGAGGAGGTGGAATCTTGAATACGCTCCCAAAGCATATATATAGTACTGAATTGGGTTTCTTTGTGTCTAACCATCTCAGACATTCTTGTTCATCAATGGAGGCTTTATCTCCTCTCTGTGCTTTATCTTTGATATCCCTATTGAAAAGCGAGAGAGGGCCAATATGCCATGCCTTTCTTCCCATGTTCTTCCTATAATGTTCTGAATAGTCTGGCTCTAGCTCACGGAAACTGTTCATGAGGACTCCATAGCTGTTGAGATCAGATACCAAAATTTGATCCATCAGCTTGTGAAATCCATGCTTATCAACTGTGTCTTTAAAATAATTTGGCACTTGTAATTTCGTCATCGCTATCTGGTGCGGCAGGCCAGGCACTATGAAGGGTTCAAAATTAGACTCCACTTGTTTATAAGGCTGATATCGTTTGAGTGAATCAGTGATGCACATAGAAATGAAACTAGATCCATCAAAATACAACCTAGGAATCCCAAGCTTGCCTGCAACTCCCGTAGACCATGGAAACATCATGTCTGCCACAAGACAATCAGGTTGGCATTCTTCAAGGACCTCTGTAAGTGGATGTTGAAGCAACGTAAGAGCATGAAGGAACATCGGAATCATTTCTGGCGAAGAGATGGAACTTGGATCTTCACAACCTTCTGGCAGACCTGCCTCTGCTGATGGGAATTTTATGATCCTTATGCTGATTTGAAAACCCAATTCTCTATCTCTTTCAATTGCTTCAGAGAAGCGAGGTGCGCAGAGAGCAGTAGTAACAATTGTTGCCTTCACTCCGTGCTTGGCGAAGAGCCTGGCCAGGTCTACGGTTGAAATCATGTGGCTTCGGAGAGTATATGGGAAGAAGACCATATGAACCTGATTAGGTTGTGAATCCATGTGGGATTTAGAGCACAAGGGATTTGAGATGAAGAATTAATTTTAAGTGAACTGGGTTTTCAAGTGTAGATTAGAAATCAGATGTGATGAAGCAAGTAGGAAGCTGCCTGTGCAAATCTGATACAGCATCTCCCTTTAGCATTCAAGCACAGGAAAGTCAAGATTTTTGAATTTTGATACACCAATAGATTTTAAGTGTAGAAAAGTCAAGATTCCGATGAGAAATGTCTTGGAATTCTTTTTCGGCTGACGACTGCTTTCTTGATCTTGCATTGGAATGGGCTAGAGAAAGACGTGCTTTCTTCCCGTTAGATTGGTTCTATATAGAGATAATGTCTTCTTTTTTTTTTTCCCCTAATTTCTCATTTATTATAGTTTTAATTGTATTTTATTTTATATTTTTACTTCCTGACTAAGCAAATCTGCACTATCCTCAGCTAGCACACAACACAATACAACTTTTTTTTTTTTTTCGAAGGTCATATTCATTAAAAGGAGCTGGTTATTATAAAGAGACTTGCTGGTCCAAAGATATAAAAAGATTAAAATTACTCAACTGCTTCAAGAAAAAGTTGACAAATTTAAGCCCATGAACCCAATAAAAAAAACCAGGTATTCAATCGTATGACCAGACCCACGAGGTGACCCTTTCCTACGCCATTCTCCCTTTCTTGCAGATGAATATCCAAATAATCAAACTTAGATATAGAAGAAGAAATCGCACTAAGGCCAAGAAAAAGAGAAGTGAAAAATTAAGGAAAACTTAAGAAAAAATTAATAGAAAACATAGGCGCCAAATTAGAAATCTTAATTTATAATGATTCATTTTATAAAAAAAAAAAAATCAAATTAATTTTTATGAAATCATATATGAATTTCAAGATTTCTTCCCCTGCAAACCACATAAAAAAACATCTGCATTTTTTATTTGTTGTGCATTTTGCAAAGAAAAAAATAGACTACGTAAACACAGGAAAAAAAAATTGTATAGAAGTTCAAAATCATTGGATAGAGAAACATAAGAAGAGGGAGAAAGAGAAACAGTAGGAAAATGGAGAAGGTGAGGATATTTTAGTCATTAATTTTTTTCTTTTCTTGTGTTATTGATACTAATGACAAATTGCTTTTAAATAGACAGAGAGGCTATAATTTGGACAAAATTAAAATGATTAAATATATACTTCCTATGCAATTTCATATTGATTTATTAAATACTTAACTAAATTTTAACTTATTTAATTCTTAAATTTTAAAAAATTATAATAATTAAATATAAACTAATGATTGAGATAAAAAAAAATATTTCAGTACTAATTGTATTTGAAATTTTATTAATTAAATTTTAAATTTTCATAAAAAAAATAAATTTATATTTATCTAATTTTGTCAATTTATGAAAATTTACAGTACAGTTAATAAAATTTAGAGTGCAATCAACAATATGTGATTAATTTTTTATTTTTCGATAAATTATTAATAATATGACTATTTTGTATTTAATTGTTATAATTTTTATAAATCAAAGTATTGAATATATTACTTGATGTTGTTGAGATTAGATTTATAGTGTGGCCGGAATGAGTTGTGTTGTGATTGGTAACGTGAGGCGGTGGTGGGTGCTCACGGCAGCCACTCCGACGCTCAGGTCAGAATCTTGAAGAATAGAGAGAATATAATGGACTATTTAGAGTTTGAATAATGTTAGAGATATCGTACATTTGTCTCTGCGATTGTTCCCCTTTTATATTGTAAGAAAATGAAGATAAATATAGTATTTCTTGAAAATTCAATGATAATGTGGCCAGCTACTCTATAAAGGACATCGTCAACGTTGGTAATCCCGTGATCACATGTGAGATGGGAATATATATTGTAATGATAACTCTATGCCAAGACTTGACCTATTGGGAGATGGTGAGTCATGACGGCGATCTAGGTATTGAAGTGTTTGGGTTTCCTTTTACTCAGACAAAACTGTGTTTTCCACTCGTTAGATCCTTGCCACGTAGCCCATATATTGTGGTGACAGCTCATAACTTATTTTGGGCGAATTTTACGTAATATCAGAGGTCCTCCATTAGTCTTCGTTTTTTTAGATTCGAAAGAGACATCTTTTATCGAGGTCTAGGACACATAGCCCCTCGAGATTGGCTCCTTACTGCTCACGTCGCTTCGCATACTGATCCTTTTAACAGCTGCTGCGATGTTTATCATGTTGCATTTAATCCTGCCGTCGAAACCACCTTTATAAAGGTTCATTTTCTTCTCCAAGCATCCCTTTTGCGTTTTTCTGCAACTTCTTTTTCAGAGGAATTTACTCTACGACTCCCTTCTCATTTGTATTAAAGTCATTGCCTTTTTTACGGTAACTTTGTTGTCCTTTTAATATAAATAGTAACACCTCTTCTTCCCCTAGTGGGGCTTATATTTTCAGTTCTTTCTCCGACGGCCTCATCCGAGTGCCAGCCCTCATTGTTCCATTGAGAGAGACCTTCGAGAACGAGGGTGGCCCTCTTAGTGATATCTTGTTCGTCTTCTTGAATAGCGACATGGATCGTTTGTATGATACCTATCAAATTCCTCAGTACTATTTTTTATTTTTTGCTCCTCCCCGCGTTCGTACTAACGACTTGATTTCTGCCGACGACACCATCATAGTCTTCAAGGAGAAGTTAAAGGCGGCTCTCTGTTTCCCTTTAGACCCCTTCTTTATGGAGGTCCTTTAATTTCACAAGCTTTCTGTCACTCACTTCATCCTAATAGATAGAGAATATTGATAGCCTTTCGGTTCGTATCTTTTAATAATTACATTGAACCTAACATAGCACTTTTCTCCCAGCTATACCAACTGAGTACTCATAAGAATGAGAAGTTCTGATACTTTAGCAGTCGAAAGTACTTGAATATTTTTTACCGGATGCTTTCTTCTTTAAAACAGTGAAAAAATAAATCTGTCATTGTATTTTGGAGGGTTTTGGGCGCCTTCAAACTAGCTGGCACTACTGAGTAGAGCTAAAGAAGGATAGGGTCTGCCCGATGAGAAAGGAAGACCAGGCTTTAAATTCCCTTATGGCAATGGCTAAAGTTTTAAGGAAGATTGATATTACTCAGGTGGTGAAAAACATTGTCTTGTCCTAATAAAGTCATCTGCCGGCAAGCTAAACCTGCGCTCCTCACTCACCCAGCGCACCCCTACCTCAGGATCAAGGTACTTCTTTTTTCATCTTTTTTACTTTCCGAACTAACTATCTTACTTACTTTTCCTCTCATTTGTAGGTATGGCCGGATCAAGCAGATTCATCAAGGCGATATGTAATACCCGGCTAGATTCCGGCATCAGAATCCCTACCTTCCGGCGGAATCTCCGTTGGAATCTGGAATTTCTGAAGATGCCGGAGGTTTCTAGAGGGGTAAAATGTGTTTTCTAAAAGGTTTTTACTGATTTCATGGTTTTAAATGAAAAAGAATTGAGTTTTGAAAAGAAAAGACCAATGAGGCATTTGCCAGGTTCGGCCGCCGAAAGTGAAGTTCGGCCGCCGAACATGGAAAGGCTTCGGGAGCGCCTTTGGCCTCCGAAAGTCTTATTTGAACGAGCCAAGGTTCGGCCGCCAAACCTCAAGTTCGGCCGCCGAACATGCATGAGTTTAGGGGGCACGTTAGGCTGCCGAAGGTCTTCGACCAGGCCACCTATAAAGGGCCCTCAGATCGGAAATGGACGAGTTTTCTCCCCTTTCTCGAGTTCAGGTGAGTTTTTGTCCTCCCTTGGCCGTTTTCATGTTTTTCTTCATCTCCTTCATGTTTTCATGAGATCCATGGTTATTTTGAAGAGTTTTAAAGCTTACATCGAAGTTTTGGGAGCTTGGAGTTTTTGGAGCTTGGATTCTCCACACCTCCGAGTTAGAGATCACGCAACCCTCGATCTTCAAGAGGTAAGTGTAGATCTTTGCTTTCCTAGTGTCTTTTGAGGTTTTATGAAGGTTTTAATGGTAGAGTATGGGTAGATATGCATGTTAGTATTTATGTGGGTTTTATGCCCAATGTATGTTATGTGATGCTCATTTATGTTATATAATGCTATGTTGAATGTTTAGGCTAGGTTATGCATGTGGGAGAGTGTATGCATGATTGAGAAAGAGTATGTGAGGATTTGGTTGTTTTGATAGTTTTGGCCTATGTGGGTCATAAGCTATCTATGTATGTTTTGATGTTGTTTTTGGAGTTTAATCAAGCTATTAAGCTCCTTTGTGCATGGTTAAGGGTTTAGGCATGTTTTGGTAAGGTTGGGTGCTTGTTTTGGGGTGTTTGGAAGGTTTGGGAGGCTTCAATGCATGAGAAGCTGAGTTCTGCCCTTCTGGGAAGAACTCAGGTTCGGCCGCCGAAGGTGGTTTCGGCCGCCGAACCTGCCTTTGGATGCATGGATTGGCCGCCTAACCTTGCCTCCGAAAGTTGAGTTTTGGCTTGAAAGCAGACTTTCGGCCGCCGAAGGAAGGATTCGGCCGCCGAAAGTGCCTGACTTTCGTCTCTAGAGTGGGACTTTCGGCCGCCGAAGGTGCCGCCGAAGGTGCCCGAGTTTCGTCTCTGGAGAGAGGGTTCGGCCGCCGAAGGTGCCGCCGAAATTGCCCTGTCCAGCCTTTTCAAGGTTGTTTTCTATGCATGTTTAAGTGATGTTTTAGAGGGTTTTTGGGTAGTTGTTTATGAGTGGTTAGAATGTGTTTGGCACCTCATTCGAGTCCACCTGTGTAGGATCGGACCCGAGGGATCGAGGAGGCCATCAGTGTTAGCAGTTGCAGAGTCAGTTCAGCGTCTGCCAGAGGTGAGTAGAACTAAACTTAATCTTTTACTTTAAGAAAGCAAATGCCTAAAGCATGTTCATGCATCATGTTTATATGTAATAGGTTGATTGCACTAGTTACACGAATATCACGCATTGCATTATTTACTGTTGATGGAGATTGGACCAAGGACGACCCCACTAGCCCTATGGATAAGACCTGGCTGGGCCAGGCATTACGAAGTCCTGTGGTGCCCTCTATGGTGGCCGGGCAAATAGCTTAGGATTGTTTTGGGGTTGGGTCCAATCCGTGATATGATTTGTTTGTGCTGTGACGCATTTCATGAAAGCATGTAATTAATGAACTGTTTTTCTTTGTTTCTACTCACTGGGCTTTTTAGGTCACCCCTCTCCCCTAACCCCAGTGTTGCAGGTTTGAGTTTAATCGGGAAGTCTCAAGAGTAAAGGTTTTGCTTATGTAATAGTATTAGCTTAGTACTTTTAGTGTGGACATGTATTGTAAATTGATAATGATTTGTAAGAGATTGTAATGTAATGTAAAGTTATGTTTATGGATTAGAACTGTGCTTGGCCCTAAGACTTGGTTAGTCCATGTTTAATACATGATGTATGTTATGCTAGATGTTGAGTTGAGTTTGAACTAATCTTGTGGCATGTGTTGTTTACCACGCTATGGTAATTGATGAGGACCTTAGTGGAGGTCTTATGTTTGTGGTTTGATGCATGCACAGGTTAGGTTCTAGTTTCCTTGGATGTAATCCCAGCTTGATGTATGTTATGTTGACCCAGCTAGAGTTTTGATGAGGGCTCTAGTAGGGGATCCTTTTATGTTTTCAGTTATGTCGCATACAGGTCAGGCTCGGTTTGTACATCTTATGTTTCAGTTTTTATGTTAAAGTTTTGATCATGTATGGGATTTGACCAGGTGATAGGAGGTATGTTTGGCTTGCTACGGGTCCCGGCGGCCTTAAGCCGATCTGGATCCTAGCTCCAGTAGCGGTTCGGGCCATTACAGAGGGGTATCGGTTTTCGGGTCGTTACAGAGTGGTATCAGAGCTTTGGGCCTCGAGAGTACGGTGTGTTGCACATCGGAAAGAGGTTGGTTTAGAGGTCATAGAAGGGCAAGCACAATAGGAAGAATCATGTCCACTAGGATAGGATGTGGAGTCTTGTCTTGTATGATGATGATGTGGAATGCCATGAGTTTATGCATGTGCATTAATGTTATGTATGCTATGTATGTTGCAGGTTCATGTGTTTTCATATGAACCGTATGATGCTAATGATTGATTGTATGTTTGTGTGTTGTTCTTCAGAGGAGCCATAATGCGAGGTGCTCGTCGATCTGTGGAATCCACTGGACTTCCATCTGAGAGGGAAGGTATGGACACCTTTCCCCCTACTCTGCCAAGAGCGCAGTCGTGGGGAGTCAGCAGATGGGGAACATCAAGGGACCCTGGAAGATCTTTTGATGTAAGCAGAGAAGGAATGGCTCCGAAAAGGATGTCAACTAGTATGAGGGAAGTAGAGTTGGAGGTTCAGAGAAGGGATGTCAGTTTGGGAATCAGGGTGCCAGAGGAGGGCATGGGAGATTCTCAGGAGGATGCTCAGACTCAAGATTCCAGAATCTCAGGTTCAGGAGGGATTGATCCCTCCACTCTGAGTACAGCCTCCACGAAAAGCAAGAAGTGGGGCAGAACCCTGAGGGGGAAGAAGAAGAAGTTGTGGAGTCGGTTGAAGTCTAGTATGGGATTAGGTGGTGGTTCGAGCTCTGGCTCAGGCAGTTCAAGATGCTTGAGGTGCGGAAGGCCGCACAAGGGAGTCTGCCGTTATGGGACTAATCTATGTTTCAGATGCGGTCAGGAAGGGCACATGGTACGTGAGTGTCCTACTGTGCCCCGGGTAGCACAGTCTCAGCCAGCAGCTCCAGCCGTGGTTCAGGTTAGTGGTCGAGGCAGAGGGTCAGCCTTTTCTTTTGAAGGTTCCCGTGGAGAAGGTCCGTCAGCTCCAGCTCGGATCTTCACCCAAGCTCAGCAAGAGGCAGACACATCGGACATGGTAGTGTCAGGTACACTCACTTTTGAATGTTCTGATGTGTATGTTTTTGTGAACCCTAGTGTTTTTCTCTTTCTTTAGTTGCTCTAGGAGCCGTTGAGGGGTTGAGTTGATAGCTTCTGGGCTAGAGTGTTCTCTTTGGGTCAGTGGACTCGAGTGTGATCCATCTGGGGTAGAGCCAGTCTGCCGGTCCAGTTCTGTGTCAGTTGAGGGTAGATGCCTTCCACCCGACTTTGAGGTCCTAGACTTGACTGTCTGGACGTCAGTTTAGGGTTGGACTGGGTTTTTCTACTCGTGGTGCTATCTTGGTCTGTAGAGACAAGGTAGTCAAGTTCAGAGGACAGGATGTGTCAGAGGTAGTCTTCTGAGGGAACACAGTAGGGATGCCTAGAGGTTTGATGTCGGCCTGTCAGGCTCGTAGGGTGCATAGGAGGGGTTGTCAAAGGGTTCTAGCTTTTGTTTGAGAGTTTAGCAGTCAGGTCAGGGAACCAGCCTCAGTGGTAATAGTTAGAGAGTTCTTAGTTGTTTTTCCAAGCGAGTTGTCAGGTTTACCATCTGTCAGGGAGTTAGAGTTTGGTATAGGAGTGGTGTCTGGACGCAGAACCATTTCTGTCCTTCCCTATAGGATGGCACCTGTAGTTGAGAGTTTTCAGAATAGAGGTGAGGCTTGGTAGATAAGGGTTTTATCCGACCTAGTACCTTACCCTGGAGTGTTCCAGTGTTGTTGTGGGAAACGAAGGGTAGATCCTTGAGACTTTGTAACGACTGTAGGCAGTTGACCAAGGTCACTACCAAGAGCAGGTATTCCCATGCAGGATGGATGATCTATTGGGACAGCTAGTAAGAGCTGTTTTGTAACGACCCGAAAATCGGACCGCTACCGGCGCTAGGATCCAGATCGGCTTAAGGCCGCCGAGACCCGTAGCAAGCCTGACATGTAACCTGTAAACCTGTATAATCCCATACATGATCAACAACATATATAAAAATTAAAACTTTTCTTTCCAAAACATCAACCAAACTCAACCTGTCCATAAACATTAACATAACATCGATCCCTCCGTGGGATCTCATCAGTGCCCCCAAATGGGTGACATAACATATGCTGAGTTGGTTTACATAAACATCATAAAAATCCGAGATCATGTATTAAAAGGGATAGCAACATTCTATGGTCAAGCACACCTCTAATATCCATAAACATCATTACATAATTATACTGTACTTTTACATTACATTGCTCTATGATTTGTCATGTCCACATTCTATCTATTACATAAACAAGTTTTACTCTAACCGACCTCCTCTTCTATCCTGTACCTACAAGCCTGGGGGTAAAGGGAGAGGGGTGAGCTAAAAGCCCAGTGAGTAGAACCATAAAACATATTACCAAATATGCTCCAATGAAATGCATCATAACACAGACAGTTCACATAAGGGTTGGGTGAACTTGTCACCAATTAGTCCAAGCTAACTCTGTGCCAGGCCGTAGCATGGGGTCCTGGTCTTCCTGTCATAACATACATTACTTACCATTGCCCCAGGGCCTCCTCTGGGCTCCTGGTCTTCGAGTCCCATAACCGTGCCAGGTCGTAGAATGGGGTCCTGGTCTTTCCTTACTCTATGCCAGGCCGTAGAATTGGGTCCTGGTCTTCCTGTCATGGACTAATTGGGTCATCCAATATTCACCCACATCAACAACAATCGATGCAATGCGGCATATTCGTGAAACTAATGCAATCATCCTATTGCATAATCATGATGCATGCGACATGATAAAACATTTAATTTCTCAATTTAAAAGATTAAGTTTAGTTCCACTCACCTTTGGCTGACTCTGATAACACCGAAGCAGCTGAACTCACTGCTGGGGTCCTCGGTTCCTCGGGTCCGAACCTACACAGGTGGACTCAAATGAGGGACCAACACACCTGAACATAACTATAAACTACTCCCCAAAAACCCCCTAAAACATCATGAAACAACCATAGAAAAACATGCAAAGGAGGCCTGGACAGGGCACTTTCGGCGGCAGGTTCGGCGGCCGAAAGTCCCTCCAAAGCCGAAAGTCAGGCAGGTTCGGCGGCACCTTCGGCGGCCGAAACTCCTAGACAGAGACGAAACTCATGCATGTTCGGTGGCACTTTCAGCGGCCGAAACTGTCAGACAGAGACGAAAGTCTCCTTTCGGGGGCAAGCTTCGGCAGCCGAAAGGCTGCCTCCCCAGCCATGTTCGGCGGCCGAAAGTCCTTCGGCTGCCGAACCTGGTTTCTGCCAAAGGGCATAAACTTGGCTCATTTTGCACATTTCGCCTCCAAACCTTCCAAACATGCATCAAACCTATTCTACAACACACAAACACAAGCATACATGTTCCTAGGGGCCTCAAACCATCATAAACCCCATCTACAACACATCAAGCATCCACATTGTTCATGAACATACATTTATACCAAAAAACATAACCATAACCTAAACATGCATTCTAACCCATAGATCTACTGAAAACTTACTTAAAACATGCAATGAGCTTAAGATCGGCTCTTACCTCTTGAAGATAGATAGAGAGACGACCTAAACTCGGAGTTGGGAGAGATTGGGTTCTTGAACCTCCAAGCTCCAAAACTTTGCTCAAAAGCTCAAATCTTTAAAACAAAGTTAAAACAAATGAAAATCTTGAAAGATTTAGAGGAAGCACATCAAAGATTGGTGAGGGGCGGCGGAGAGATCACCTTGGCCGAAAATGGGGAAAAAGCTCGCCCGTTTTCGGCTAAGGGACGCTTTTATAGTGGCTGGCCAGACCACGTTCGGGGGCCGAATGTGCCTCCGCATGCATGCCATGTTCGGCGACCGAACTTGAGGTTCAGCGGCCGAACCTGGACTTCCCTCACTTATGCTTTCGGGGGCCTAAAGCACACCCGCAACGCATGCATGTTCGGCGGCCAAACTTGAGGTTCGGCGGCCGAACCTGAGTTTTGCTCAATTGAAATTTTCATGCAAAAAACTCATTTTCTTTTTACTTAAAAGCATCAAATACATTAAAACATTTTAAGAAAATATGGTTTTACCCTACTAGAGGCTTCCGACACCCGAGATTCCACCGGACGGTAGGAATTCCGATACCGGAGTCTAGCCGGGTATTACATTCTCCCCCCTTAAGAACATTCGTCCCCGAATGTTCCTGAACTAGCACATGCATAGAATCATCACATCATACACATAAAACACACAGAGACTAACCTTAAAAGAGATGAGGATATTGCCGGAGCATAGACTCCCGTGTCTCCCATGTGCACTCTTCCAGATTGTGGTGGTTCCAAAGGACTTTCACCATCGGGATTTTCTTGTTTATCAGCTTCCTGATTTGAGTGTCCAGAATTCATACCGGCTGCTCAACATAGGTGAGATCCTCTTGGATCTCCACATCAGGCTCACTAAGAACCTTGCCCGGATCTGACACGAACTTTCTCAATATAGAAACATGGAAAACCGGATGGATTCTCTCCATTGAAGCAGGTAAATCCAGATTGTACGATACATTCCCAATCTTTTGCAAGACTTCAAAGGGTCCGATGTACCTCGGAGCCAGCTTACCTTTCTTCCCGAACCGCACCACTCCTTTCATTGGAGACACCTTGAGCAATACCAGATCCCCCTCCTGAAACTCTACTTGCCTTCTGCGGATGTCTGCATAACTCTTCTGTCTGCTTGCAGCAGTCTTGATTCTTTCTCTGATTAAGGGTACCACCCTGCTGGTGATCTCTACTAACTCAGGCCCTGCCAAGGCCTTTTCTCCAACTTCTTCCCAGCAAACAGGTGACCTGCACTTCCTTCCATATAAAGCTTCATATGGAGCCATCCCGATGCTAGCATGATGGCTGTTATTGTAGGCAAACTCCACCAAAGGTAGATGCTGCCTCCAAGAACTGCCAAAGTCCAGCACACACATTCTTAGCATATCTTCTATGGTCTGGATGGTCCTCTCTGACTGTCCGTCCGTCTGTGGATGGAAGGCAGTACTGAAATCCAACCTGGTACCCATGGCATTCTGCAGACTCCGCCAAAACCTGGAGGTGAACTGGGGTCCTCTATCTGACACTATAGAAACAGGAACCCCATGCAGTCTGACTATCTCCTCAACATACACCTGCGCCAGCTTGTCCACAGAATAGCCACTCCTGACAGGGATGAAGTGAGCAGATTTGGTGAGTCTGTCTACAATCACCCATATGGAGTCCAATCTGTTGGACGTCGCCGGTAACCCCACTACGAAGTCCATAGCTATGTTCTCCCATTTCCACTCTGGAATAGGTAGCGGGTTAAGCATTCCAGCCGGCTTCTGATGTTCCAGTTTCACCCTCTGACACACTTCGCAGGCTGACACAAACTGTGCCACTTCTCTCTTCATAGCTGGCCACCAATAAACTTTCTTCAGATCTTGATACATCTTGGTGGCTCCAGGGTGAACGTTGTATCTTGCATTATAAGCCTCTCTCATAATGTCTCCTTTTAGCCCTATGTCATCTGGTACACATAAATGACTCCCGTAGCGGAGGATCCCCTTACTGTCAAATCTGAACTCGCTGTCTTTGCCTGACTGAACAGTCCTGGCAATCTTCACTAACTCTGGGTCCTCATGCTGTTTCTGAGCCACCTGCTCCAGAAACACGGGTATCACTTTCATCTGAGCAACCAAGGCACCTGTACCAGACAACTCCAACCGTAGATCTTCATCAATGAGCTTGTAAAACTCCTTCACCACTGGTCTCCTCTCTGCCGTGATGTGGGATAGACTGCCTAGTGACTTCCGGCTTAGGGCGTCTGCCACGACATTCGCCTTACCCGGATGATACTGGATCTTGCAATCATAGTCACTCAGCAGCTCTACCCATCTCCTCTGCCTCAAATTCAAATCCCTCTGACTCAAGATGTACTGCAGGCTCTTATGATCTGTGAAGATCTCACATTTAACCCCATAGAGGTAGTGCCTCCACATCTTGAGTGCAAAGATAACGGCTGCCATTTCCAGGTCATGTGTGGGGTAATTCAACTCATGCTTCTTTAGCTGCCTAGAAGCATAAGCAATCACCCTTTCATTCTGCATAAGCACACAACCCAATCCCACTCGGGACGCATCACAGAAAACCGTGAAGTCCTCACTGCTAGCTGGCAAAGCTAACACTGGTGCTGACGTCAACCTCCTCTTAAGCTCTTCAAAACTCTCTTCGCACTGGTCGGTCCACACAAACTTCTGATTCTTCCTGGTTAACTTGGTCAGAGGAGCTGCTATTTTCGAGAAGTCCTGAACGAACCTCCTGTAGTAACCTGCCAAACCCAAGAAACTTCTAATCTCTGTCACTGAAGTGGGTCTAGGCCAGTTAGCCACAGTTTCTACCTTCTTGGGGTCTACCTCTATCCCATTCTCTGACACTACATGCCCCAAGAACGAAATGCTCCCCAGCCAGAACTCACACTTGGAGAACTTGGCATACAAGCCATGTTCCCTCAAGGTCTGTAGAACCCTCAGATGATGGGCATGCTCCTCTGCATTCCTGGAATACACTAGGATATCATATATGAAGACAATAACAAAGTGATCCAGGTATTGGCTAAACACTCTGTTCATGAGGTCCATGAATGCTGCAGGGGCGTTGGTTAACCCGAACGGCATCACAAGGAACTCAAAATGCCCATATCTGGTCCTGAAAGCTGTCTTTGACACATCTTCTTCTCTGATCCTCAGCTGATGATACCCAGATCTCAGATCTATTTTGGAGAAACAACCCGCTCCTGCTAGCTGGTCGAATAGATCGTCGATCCTTGGCAATGGGTACTTGTTCTTGGTAGTGACTTTGTTCAACTGCCTGTAGTCGATACAAAGTCTAAGGGATCCATCCTTCTTTTTGACAAACAAGACTGGAGCACCCCAGGGTGAGGTACTCGGTCGGATGAAGCCCTTGTCTACCAGCTCCTGCAACTGCTCCTTCAACTCTTTCAATTCTGCTGGCGCCATCCTGTAGGGAGGGATAGAGATCGGTCGGGTTCCAGGCATCAGTTCTATCTCGAACTCTATCTCCCTAGCAGGTGGTAAACCTGGCAGCTCGTCTGGGAACACATCTAAGAACTCTCTAACCACTGGCACCGAGGCGGGCTCTCTGACCTGACTGCTAAGCTCTCTCACATGAGCCAAATACCCATGACATCCCCTCCTAAGCAACCTACGAGCCTGAAGAGCTGATATCAGACCTCTAGGTGTACCCCTCCTGTCTCCTCTGAAGACAACCTCAGACCCATCCTGACCTCTGAACCTGACTACCTTGTCCCTGCAGTCCAAGGTAGCACCATGGGTAGATAACCAGTCCATCCCTAGAATGACGTCAAAATCTGTCAAATCTAGAACCACCAGGTCGGCGGACAAGCATCTTCCCTCAACAAACACAGGACTACACTGGCAGACTGACTCTGCCACTGATGGATCACACTTGGGTCCACTGACCCAGAGAGGACACTCTAACCCAGAAGTCATCAGACCCAACCTTCCCACGGCTCTCGGAGCAATAAAAGAATGAGATGCACCAGGGTCCATCAAGGCATACACATCTGAACAACCATTGACTAAGTTACCTGCCACCACGGTGTTAGATGCATCTGCCTCCTGCTGTGTCATTGTGAAGATCCGCGCTGGAGCTGATGGACCTTCACCTCTAAAACCCGCTGAAGAAGAGGCTGCCCCTCTCCCTCTGCCTCTGCCACTGGCTTGAGTCATGGCTAGAGCTGTTGGCTGCGCTACACTGCCTGAGGCTGTCTGTTGGGACTGAGCCATCGGGACTGCTCTTGGACATTCTCGAGCCATATGCCCCTCCTGACCACATCTGAAGTAGGCGTTTGTCCCAAACCGACATACTCCCCTGTGTGGCCTACTACACTTCGCACAAACTGCATTATCAGCACTTGTTCCAGAACTTGTTCTTTTTACCCTTGGGCTTACCTCATCTCTTACTGCCTGAAGCTGCTGCACTCAGGGTAGAGGGATCTAACCTTCCCCCACCCGGAGTTTTAGAACCAGAAGGTTGTGCCACGGTCTGCTTAACTGTCCCCTGAATGATGGCACTGACCTCCATTTTCCTGGCCATATCTACTATGGCATGGAAGCTCTCCCTGTCCACTGATTGAATCAAGGAGGAATACCTGGAATGAAGTTTCATGACATACCTCCTTGACTTCTTCGAATCTGTATCCAGACTCTGCCCAGCAAAAGGCAACAGCTCCAAGAATCTGTCGGTGTACTCCTCTACACTCATATCCTCCGTCTGCCTCAACTGTTCAAACTCTATCATCTTCAACTCCCTTGAACTATCGGGAAAAGCCCATCCTGCAAACTCGTTCGTGAACTCTTCCCAAGACATGCTGTCCACTCTCGGGTTCACATAATTCTTGAACCACTCTCGTGCCTTCTTGCACTTAAGCGTGAACCCAGCCATCTGAATGGCTCTACTGTCATCAGCCCCAATCTCCTCTGTGATCACTTTAACCCTTTCAAGATACACAAATGGGTCATCCCCTTTTTCATACTGAGGAGCACCCAGTTTCATGTAATCGGTCATCTTGACCTTGCTCCCACTGGCTAAGCTAGGTCTAGAAGGTTAAGTAACTGGGGCTTCTGGTTCTGTAGGTGGTGGAGGTGGTGCAATATTTTCTGAGGTAAGGTTTGCTGGATTTGGATAGTAAGGTGGGGGTGGATACATTGGGTATTGTGAATATGGTGGGTAGTATGGTGGGTATGGCATCTGTGTGGGATAAGGGGTGAAGCTAGGGTAATCCGATGTACCTCCCATCGAATACCCGGGATTTTGTGAGAAGTGTGGGTAGTGGGGTGGCTGAACAAATCCCGAGGCCTGAGTGCCTCCTTGGGACTCTCCCATTCCCTCTTCTGACATGCTAACTCCCAAACTGCCATCCCTTCTTTGCTCTACATTCATATCATCCCCCATGTCTTCAGACATTCCTCCCTGAACTGTTCCCTCCACTGATCTGCTCCTACCCAGATCCAAAGACCTTCTAGGGTCTCTTACTGCTCTTTCTCGGTTAGACCTACTAGACATTGCCCTAGGCAACATAGGAGGACGGGCGCTCATGCCCTCATCCTCAGGTGGCACTCCAGTCAATCGTGCAGATCGACGAGTTCCTCTCATCCTGATTTCTGAAAAACAGCACATAACAAACAAACATTAGCATCATATGGTTCATGTGGGCACACATGAACCCGCATCACATACATCACATATCATAGCATATCATTAATGCACATGCATATTATCATGGCATTTCACATCATCATACGAGACAGGACTCCACATCCTATCCTAGTGGACATGATCTTCCTATTGTGCTTGACCTTCTATAACATCTATGAGCCCGACACTCTAGGTCCGACCATATGAACCTAGGGCTCTGATACCATTCTGTAACGACCCGAAAATCGGACCGCTACCGGCGCTAGGATCCAGATCGGCTTAAGGCCGCCGGGACCCGTAGCAAGCCTGACATGTAACCTGTAAACCTGTATAATCCCATACATGATCAACAACATACATAAAAATTAAAATTTTTCTTTCCAAAACATCAACCAAACTCAACCTGTGCATAAACATTAACATAACATCGATCCCTCCGTGGGATCTCATCAGTGCCCCCAAATGGGTGACATAACATATGCTGAGTTGGTTTACATAAACATCATAAAAATCCGAGATCATGTATTAAAAGGAATAGCAACATTCTATGGTCAAGCACACCTCTAATATCCATAAACATCATTACATAATTATACTGTACTTTTACATTACATTGCTCTATGATTTGTCATGTCCACATTCTATCTATTACATAAACAAGCTTTACTCTAACCGACCTCCTCTTCTATCCTGTACCTGCAAGCCTGGGGGTAAAGGGAGAGGGGTGAGCTAAAAGCCCAGTGAGTAGAACCATAAAACATATTACCAAACATGCTCCAATGAAATGCATCATAACACAGACAGTTCACATAAGGGTTGGGTGAACTTTTCACCAATTAGTCCAAGCTAACTCTGTGCCAGGTCGTAGCATGGGGTCCTGGTCTTCCTGTCATAACATACATTACTTACCATTGCCCTAGGGCCTCCTCTGGGCTCCTGGTCTTCGAGTCCCATAACCGTACCAGGCCGTAGAATGGGGTCCTGGTCTTTCCTTACTCTGTGCCAGGCCGTAGAATGGGGTCCTGGTCTTCCTGTCATGGACTAATTGGGTCATCCAATATTCACCCACATCAAATGCAATGCGGCATATTCGTGAAACTAATGCAATCATCCTATTGCATAATCATGATGCATGAAACATGATAAAACATTTAATTTCTCAATTTAAAAGATTAAGTTTAGTTCCACTCACCTCTGGCTGACTCTGACAATACCGAAGTAGCTGAACTCACTGCTGGGGTCCTCGGTTCCTCGGGTCCGAACCTACACAAGTGGACTCAAATGAGCGACCAACACACCTAAACATAACTATAAACTACTCCCCAAAAACCCCCTAAAACATCCTGAAACAACCATAGAAAAACATGCAAAAGAGGCCTGGACAGGGCACTTTCGGCGGCAGGTTCGGCGGCCGAAAGTCCCTCCAGAGCCGAAAGTCAGGCAAGTTCGGCGGCACCTTCGGCGGCCGAAACTCCCAGACAGAGACGAAACTCATGCATGTTCGGCCGCACTTTTGGCGGCCGAAACTGCCAGACAGAGACGAAAGTCTCCTTTCGGGGGCAAGCTTCGGCAGCCGAAAGGCTGCCTCCCCAGCCATGTTCGGCGGCCGAAAGTCCTTCGGCTGCCGATTCTGGTTTCTGCCAAAGGGCAGAAACTTGGCTCCTTTTGCACATTTCGCCTTCAAACCTTCCAAACATGCATCAAACCTGTTCTACAACACACAAACACAAGCATACATGTTCCTAGGGGCCTCAAACCATCATAAACCCCATCTACAACACATCAAGCATCCACATTGTTCATGAACATACATTTATACCCAAAAACATAACCATAACCTAAACATGCATTCTAACCCATAGATCTACTGAAAACTTACTTAAAACATGCAATGAGCTTAAGATCGGCTCTTACCTCTTGAAGATAGAGAGAGAGACGACCTAAACTCGGAGTTGGGAGAGATTGGGTTCTTGAACCTCCAAGCTCCAAAACTTTGCTCAAAAGCTCAAATCTTCAAAACAAAGTTAAAACAATTGAAAATCTTGAAAGATTTAGAGGAAGAACATCAAAGATTGGTGAGGGGCGGCGGAGAGCTCACCTTGGCCGAAAATGGGGAAAAAGCTCGCCCGTTTTCGGCTAAGGGACCCTTTTATAGTGGCTGGCCAGACCACGTTCGGGGGCCGAATATGCCTCCGCATGCATGCCATGTTCGGCGGCCGAACCTGGACTTCCCTCACTTATGCTTTCGGGGGCCTAAAGCACACCCGCAACACATGCATGTTCGGCGGCCGAACCTGAGTTTTCCTCAATTGCAATTTTCATGCAAAAAACTCATTTTCTTTTTACTTAAAAGCATCAAATACATTAAAACATTTTAAGAAAACATGGTTTTACCCTACTAGAGGCTTCCGACACCCGAGATTCCACCGGACGGTAGGAATTCCGATACCGGAGTCTAGCCGGGTGTTACATGTTTGTTTTCCAAGATAGATCTGAAATTCGGGTACTACCTGTGAGAGTTAGAGTTAGTTTTGGGTCAGAAGTGAAAAGAAGCCAGTTAGTGAAGATGGAGAGAAAGAGTAAGGATCAGAGAAGCGCAGCGGAAGCTAGTGGAGTTCAGGAGTAGGTTGGGTACTGCTAAGGTGTTTCTTTTGGTAAGGGTGATTTCCTATGGAGAGGATCCATTCGGATTTCTATGTTCCTGTGTTATGGAAGCTCGTGTCAGATCCAAGTGAGGTTCTTAAAGAACCAGAGGTGGAGATCTCAAGGGATCTCACCTGTGTTGAGCAGTTAGTACGAATCATGGACACATAAGTCAAGAAGTTGAGGAGCAAGGAAATCCTGATGGTGAAAAGTTTTGGAAATCACCACTGGTTGTTAGTGAGTGTTTGAGAGACCCGGGAGTTTTACTCCAGCAGTGCCTGTGTCTCTCTTTCAGGAGAGAGATTTTTAAGTTTTGCTTGCTGGTTTGCTTGCTCGTTTATGTATGATTGATGCTATGATTTGAGATGCCTGTTTGTTTGTGGAACATTCGGGGACGAATGTTCTTAAAGGGGGGAAGAATGTAATACCCGGCTAGATTTCGGCATCGGAATCCCTACCTTCCGGCGGAATCTCCGTTGGAATCTGGAATTTCTGAAGATACCAGAGGTTTCTAGAGGGGTAAAATGTGTTTTATAAAAGGTTTTTACTGATTTCATGGTTTTAAATGAAAAAGAATTGAGTTTTGAAAAGAAAAGACCAAGGAGGCATTTGCCAGGTTCGGCCGCCGAAAGTGAAGTTCGGCCGCCGAACATGGAAAGGCTTCGGGAGCGCCTTTGGCCTCCGAAAGTCTTGTTTGAACGAGCCAAGGTTCGGCCGCCGAACCTCAAGTTCGGCCGCCGAACATGCATGAGTTTAGGGGGCACGTTAGGCTGCCGAAGGTCTTCGACCAGGCCACCTATAAAGGGCCCTCGGATCGGAAATGGGCGAGTTTTCTCCCCTTTCTCGAGCTCAGGTGAGTTTTTGTCCTCCCTTGGCCGTTTTCATGTTTTTCTTCATCTCCTTCATGTTTTCATGAGATCCATGGTTATTTTGAAGAGTTTTAAAGCTTAGATCGAAGTTTTGGGAGCTTAGAGTTTTTGGAGCTTGGATTC
The DNA here is from genome assembly GCF_001659605.2 of Manihot esculenta. NCBI lineage: Eukaryota > Viridiplantae > Streptophyta > Magnoliopsida > Malpighiales > Euphorbiaceae > Manihot > Manihot esculenta. The sequence goes on from NC_035170.2 coordinate 17,645,109, forward strand.
TCCACACCTCCGAGTTAGAGATCACGCAACCCTCGATCTTCAAGAGGTAAGTGTAGATCTTTGCTTTCCTAGTGTCTTTTGAGGTTTTATGAAGGTTTTAATGGTAGAGTATGGGTAGATATGCATGTTAGGATTTATGTGGGTTTTATGCCCAATGTATGTTATGTGATACTCATTTATGTTATATGATGCTATGTTGAATGTTTAGGCTAGGTTATGCATGTGGGAGAGTGTATGCATGATTGGAAAAGAGTATGTGAGGATTTGGTTGTTTTGATGGTTTTGGCCTATGTGGGTCATAAGCTATCTATGTATGTTTTGATGTTGTTTTTGGAGTTTAATCAAGCTATTAAGCTCCTTTGTGCATGGTTAAGGGTTTAGGCATGTTTTGGTAAGGTTGGGTGCTTGTTTTGGGGTGTTTGGAAGGTTTGGGAGGCTTCAATGCATGAGAAGCTGAGTTCTGCCCTTCTAGGAAGAACTCAGGTTCGGCCGCCGAAGGTGGTTTCGGCCACCGAACCTGCCTTTGGATGCATGGATTGGCCGCCTAACCTTGCCCCCGAAAGTTGAGTTTTGGCTTGAAAGCAGACTTTCGGCCGCCGAAGGAAGGATTCGGCCGCCGAAAGTGCCTGACTTTCGTCTCTGGAGTGAGACTTTCGGCCGCCGAAGGTGCCCGAGTTTCGTCTCTAGAGAGAGAGTTCGGCCGCCGAAGGTGCCGCCGAAAGTGCCCTGTCCAGCCTTTTCAAGGTTGTTTTCTATGCATGTTTAAGTGATGTTTTAGAGGGTTTTTGGGTAGTTGTTTATGAGTGGTTAGAATGTGTTTGGCACCTCATTCGAGTCCACCTGTGTAGGACCGGACCCGAGGGATCGAGGAGGCCATCAGTGTTAGCAGTTGCAGAGTCAGTTCAGCGTCTGCCAGAGGTGAGTAGAACTAAACTTAATCTTTTACTTTAAGGAAGCAAATGCCTAAAGCATGTTCATGCATCATGTTTATATGTAATAGGTTGATTGTACTAGTTACACGAATATGACGCATTGCATTATTTACTGTTGATGGAGATTGGACCAAGGACGACCCCACTAGCCCTATGGATAAGACCTGGCTGGGCCAGGCATTACGAAGTCCTGTGGTGCCCTCTATGGTGGCCGGGCAAATAGCTTAGGGATGTTTTGGGGTTGGGTCCAATCCATGATATGATTTGTTTGTGCTGTGACGCATTTCATGAAAGCATGTAATTAATGAACTGTTTTTCTTTGTTTCTACTCACTGGGCTTTTTAGCTCACCCCTCTCCCCTAACCCCAGTGTTGCAGGTTTGAGGTTGATCGGGAAGTCTCAAGAGTAAAGGTTTTGCTTATGTAATAGTATTAGCTTAGTACTTTTAGTGTGGACATGTATTGTAAATTGATAATGATTTGTAAGAGATTGTAATGTAATGTAAAGTTATGTTAATGGATTAGTACTGTGCTTGGCCCTAAGACTTGGTTAGTCCCTGTTTAATACATGATGTATGTTATGCTAGATGTTGAGTTGAGTTTGAACTAATCTTGTGGCATGTGTTGTTTACCACGCTATGGTAATTGATGAGGACCTTAGTGGAGGTCTTATGTTTGTGGTTTGATGCATGCACAGGTTAGGTTCTAGTTTCCTTGGATGTAATCCCAGCTTGATGTATGTTATGTTGACCCAGCTAGAGTTTTGATGAGGGCTCTAGTAGGGGATCCTTTTATGTTTTCAGTTATGTCGCATACAGGTCATGCTCGGTTTGTACATCTTATGTTTCAGTTTTTATGTTAAAGTTTTGATCATGTATGGGATTTGACCAGGTGATAGAAGGTATGTTTGGCTTACTACGGGTCCCGGCGGCCTTAAGCCGATCTGGATCCTAGCGCCGGTGGCGGTTCGGGCCGTTAGAGAGGGTTATCGGTTTTCGGGTCGTTACACGATATATGCTGCTCGAAAGGGTAAGGCTATTGCAGCCAGTCCCCCTACTAAACATGCTCGTTCTTTGGAGGAGGTGATTGTACTTCTCCCTCCCCAGACTACGGCCAAGGAGTTAGCACCTCTTTGACCTAAATCTTCGGTCCTGGGCATTTCTACTCATGTCTCAGCCCCTGTGCTCCTTGTCGATGCCCCTTCTTCTTCCTCCACTCCAATGAGTGCTGGGATTGAGTCTTCTTGGCTCGCTGGCATTCAATGTTTAGCCTTGATGCTAAATAGGACACCTTCTCTCCTTGATGACCCTTCTTTGAGTCTCTTGCTAATCAAGAGTGCTCTAAGACCCGCAGATCGCCGTCATTTGAATGAGGTTGAGACGGACGAGCTATTCATTAGTGCTATTCATTTTTGCGCTGAAGGGTGTCCTTTGCATCTATATGGTCTAGGAGCATTTTAAAGCCTTAAGATGAGAATTTGGTGCAAACGAGATGCACAGGGAGCTTTGGCCGAGGAATGTTCAAACTTGAAGGTTCAGGTGGCCGAAGTTAACGGTACAATGAAGGAGACCCTGGAGTCGGTGGATAAACTTCAAGCTTACCTTCACGCGACCCTTGCCTCTAACTTGAGCCTTAAAAATCGGGCTAAATCTGCTGAGGATTAAGTGGCCTATTGCAACCCAGGTCTTGGAGTTGCAGGCTCAAGCTAAGAAGGTCCCAGTTGCCTCCACCATAATAACCAAACTCAAGGCAGAACTCCAAAAGACAGTGGCCTAAGGTGGGGAGATGTTTGTTCAAAGTCAAGATTCTATGAAGAAGGAGCTGATGAAGCGTTTTCCTTCTAAGGATTTCTCCTACATAGATGACATCCTCCTTGAGGAAGAAAACGAGGGTGGAGGGGAGCATGTTGAAGATACTTCCCTTGAGGATGAGTATGATGAAGACATATCCTTTGACCAAGTTTCTCCTATAATAACTATTGAAAATATTAATGTAATGGAGACTTAGGCGGATGAGGCTAATAACCCTGCCCTTTTGTAATTTTTTCATATTTTTTAATGAGAATGTTGCCTTTATTTTTGTTAGGCATTTTGTATTTTCTGCATATAGTATTTTTTTCGAGAGAAAAAGGTTTGTTTAGAGATTAATACCCGTGTATGACACCTAGTCACTGACTTGTCTTGAGGCCTTGAAATAAGAAACTTAATGAATTTTCATAGTGGAGCTAATGTCTTGTCAATAAAGTATGGCAAATGTCCGCCTTGTGGTTAAATTCGTGGCCTAGGGAAAATTGTCTTTACTTGTGGGATTAATGCCCGAGTGTTCTAGCGCAAATTTCCTTGTAATTTGGCATGGCGAAGACTGCCTTAGGGCCTTGATTAGTGGACCAGTGCTTGAGTGATCTTGGCGGGAGCCGCCTTGTGACCTGACTCGGTGAATATTGCCTTGTGGTCTTGATTCGTGGGACCAACGCTCGAGTGGTCTGGTGGAAACCGCTTTGTGATCTGGCCTAGCGAGAACTGCCTTGTGGCCTCGATTTGTGGGACCAACGCCCAAGTGATTTGGTGGGAACCACCTTATGACTTGGCATGGCGAGAATTGCCTTGTGGCCTCAATTTGTGGGACCAACGGCCGAGTGGTTTGGTGGGAATCGCCTTGTGCCTTGGCTTGACGAAAATTATCTTGTGGCTTATATTCGTAAGACCAATGCCCAAGTGGTCTAGCAGGAACCACTTTATGACCTGGCCTAATGAACTGCCTTGTAGCCTCAATTTGTAGTACCAATGCCTAAGTGGTCTAGCAGGAATTGCCTTATGATATGGCCTGACGAAAACTGCCTTATGGTTTCGATTAATGGAACCAGTACCCGAGTGGTTTTGGCGGGAGCCGCCTTGTGACATGGCCTAGCAAGGCAAAAACTGCCTTATGGCCTCGATTTGTGGGACCAACGCCCCAGTGGTTTTAGAGGGAGCTGCCTTGTGACCTGACCTGGTAAATATTGTCTTGTGGCCTTGATTTATGGGACCAACGTCCAAATGGTCTAGTGGAAATCACCTTGTGACCTGACCTGGCATAGATTGCCTTGTGGTCTTGATTCGTGGGATCAATGCCCGGCCGGTTTGTCATTCCTTTTCACCAAAGAACATACCATGTAAAAATACGTCGTCGACTTTATTATAAGAATATCCTCCATTTACATATGAGGGTAGAACTAAATTACTATCAAAATATGAACAATATCAAAATTAATATTTCGGACGGACGACCATCATGGGTGAATGTTTTTTCTAAAACTTATAAATTTTCCTACCTTTTCGTTAATTAAGTTTGTAATTTTTCTATGCCTCACCGGTCCTTTTGTTATCACATGTATGATCCCTACGGGTTTTCTATTAGGAGTTGTTTCAGGGGTTCTTTCCTCATATTCAGACTTTTATCCTTCTTTTCCTTTTCTCGTGAATTTTTGGAGGGTGCCATCCCTTATGAGTCTCTCGATCTCGTCCTTTATTTGTCGACATTCTTCTGTTGTGTGGCCATGATCTTCATAGAAGCGACAATACTTGGTCTTATCCCATTTTTCTACTTTCTCGGGATTGAGCTTGGATGGCCACCTGATCTCTTTATGATTCTTCTTGATCCACATCAAGATATGAGTTCGTGAGTCACTTAGTGGGGTGTAATTCTTGCACTTACTCTGTTCATCCTTCTTTCACGAGATGGGGTAATTTATGTAATCCCCTTTATGGGCTCATCTCTTGAACTTTTGACTTAGCTTTTGACTTGCCTTCTTGTCATCTTTTAGCGCATGAATCTCATCATCTAGCCTGATATACTTCTGGGTCTTACTTATTAGTTGTTGGTATGTCGCGGCTGGGGTTTTGATTAAGAAATCTATGAACTTGATATTACGGGTTCCTTTTTTCAATGCCTCACATGCTATTTTATGATTCAACTCTTCCACCTGTATGGCTTCAACATTGAAACGGAAAATAAAACTCGTTAAAGACTCGCCTTCTCCCTGGTAAATATTCCGCAGGTCTGAGAAAAGTTTTTTGGGAAGTATGCAAGTGATAAATCTGGATTTAAATATCATAACAAACTGTGTAAAATTTTGGATTAGACCTGGACTTAGTTGTTGGTACCTTTTCTGAGCTAAACCCGTGAGTGTTGACGGGAAACTCGGCATAACAAAAAATCATTTACATCTTGAAGCTGTAGGATCGTATAACTTCGAGGGTCTGCCGTTCCATCATATTTATCTAAGCCGAGCAACTTGAACTTGTCGGGAAAAGTTTTCGCTAGTATTTCTTCCAAAAGAGGTGATCCATCTAAACTGTTATTTCTGAGTTTTCAGTATTAGTTTAATTCAATCAATCTCAAAATCCCATTTTTATTTTACTTTCAGTCTATTTACTTTCAGTTTATTTACTTGGTCTTGATAAGGAAAATAGATAAGTATCAATTCCCTGTGGATTTGATCCTTTTACCACTATCTACAGTTGTAAAATTGTTGATAACCAAAAAGGTTATTTTTGACCGGTTTTGACAACCACACAGTAAAAAATTTGTTTTTCTTTCATGATCAGATCTGAACGCAAGGAAACTCTACCTTGCGATCCAGAAATTGAGCGCACAATCAACCCGACTTTGGGAGCAAGTCACTGCCGAAGCTGCTGCTGTCCAAAAGGCAGCCATAAACGCTGCTGCACAACACACTCATGCTGAAGAAAATTCTGCAGCACCTGCTGTCAAACGTCCAGAATTTGTTGCTGTCCAAGCTGCTGAAAATAGAGACAGCAATTGCTGTCCACCTTCTGTATCCCCTGCTGCTGTCCACCTTCTGCATCACTGCTGCACCACCTGCTGTTGTCCAAGAACAACAACCTGTTGAAGCTGCTGTCCCACACTGAATCTGCCATAACAGAACCAGCAACATACATTGCTGAAACAGAACCAGCAACTGAAGAAATAGCACAGAACATTGCTGCGTTTACCCAAACAGCCACTGAGATGGCTGAATTTCATGTGCAACCTGCTGCACTAGTCCAAAGACCTGCTGAACCTGCTGTATATGCTGAAGTTGAACCACAAAATCATGTAATAAGAGTACCAATACCAAGAGAAAGAACACTGAGAGAGATGGCAGCCCCTATAGGTGATCAAACACCTCTCTGCATCACCTATCCGCCATTGACAGTCCCACTTGAGCTCAAAACAGGTTCGATACATCTACTACCTAAATTTAGAGGTTTGGAGAATGAGAATCCACATAAACACTTGAAAGAATTTCACATTGTATGTTCATCCATGAGGCCGCAATGCATAACTGAAGAGCATGTTAAACTGAGAGCATTCCCATTCTCACTTGATGATTATGCCAAAGATTGGTTGTTTTACTTACCACCTGGATCAATCACTTCTTGAGATGGTATAGTTAGAGCTTTTTTGAATAAATATTTTCCAACTTCTAAATCCATAGGCATAAGAAGAGAGATAAGTGGTATTAAGCAAAAAGATACTGAGGATTTGTATGACTATTGGGAAAGATTTAAGAGATTGTGCACAAGTTGTCCTCAACATGACATTTCAGATAAATCACTCATAGAATTCTTCTATGGAAGCTTGCTACCATCTGAAAGGAAATTCATTGATGTAGCATGTGGAGGTTCAATTGAAGATAGCACACCTCAAGCTATTACAGAGTTGATTTCAACATTTGCAGCAGCCTCTAGACAATATAGAGATGAAAACCAACTGCAAAGAGGAGTCAATGAGGTATGTACATCTATTCTCTCTTCTCAAGTTTCTGAACTAACCTCTACTTTGAAAAGTCTTGTCATAGGTCAAGCTCAACAACTTCAGCGAGTTAGACCATGTGGGATATGTGCACATGTGGGACACCCAACTGATCAATGTCCTACACTTCATAAGGATGACCAGCAAGTAAATGCAATTGGAGGATTCAATAGCTAGCCAAGACATGATCCTTACTCCAACACCTACAATCCAGGTTGGAGGGACCATCCGAACTGCAGCTATGCTAGGGCCAACAACTACCAGAACTATCAAAGAAATCCAGCACCTCCAAGTTCTAATATGCACCTTGAGGAGATGATGAAAACATTGGCAAACTTTGTCCACAGCCTCCAACAGCAGATGGGTCAAATAGCCACCTCCGTGAGCAAACTTGAATCCTAAGGTAAGTTACCTTTCCAAACTAAAACTAATCCTAGGCAAAATGTAAGTGCTATCATGTTAAGAAGTGGGAAAGAACTTCAAGATTTCAAGGCTGATGATGGAAGTTCACAAGTGCAAAGACAAGCTGCTGAAGAAAAACAGCTAGAACACTGTTTGTCCAAACGGACTGAGCCAACAGCACTAGTACACCAGCATAATACAAATCAGTAAGTAAGTTTCAAAATTTCACCTCCCTTCCCAAAAATGTTTGAAAAATCACAAAAAGAAAAAGAAGAAAAAGAGATCCTTGACACCTTCAGGAAAGTGGAGATCAACATACCATTGCTTGACGCTGTGAAACAAATTCCAAGGTACGCAAAATTTTTGAAAGAACTGTGTACTAATAGAAGAAAGTTTGCTGAGAAAGAAAAGTAAGTGTGGGAGAAGTTGTGACAACTGTCATAAAGAGAGAACTCCCAGCCAAGTGCAAAGATAGAGGGATGTTTATTGTCTCTTGCAAAGTTGGCAATGTGGGCATTAAAAAGGCCATGTGCAACTTAGGTGCATCAATTAATGTTATGCCTCTTTCTATCTATAATTCTTTAAATGCAGGTGCACTTAAAGACACTAGAGTGGTCATTCAATTGGCTGACAGATCTGTAGTATATCCAAAAGGAGTTCTAGAAGATGTTCTAGTGCAAGTAGATCAACTTGTCTTTCTAGCAGATTTCTATGTGATTGATATGAAGGAAGACAGTAGCAACACTATTTCAGACATCCTTCTTGGACGACCTTTCTTGAGCACAGCCAGAACCAAGATAGATGTGCATGATGGCACATTGACCATGGAATTTGAAGAGGAAGTAATAAAATTTAATGTTTATGATGCTATGAAATATCCCATGACATGTCCCCTGTTTATGGTTTAGATATCATTGATTGTTTGAGCCAATAAGTTTTTGATATGAATCAAGATGATATGCTAAACAATGACTTTTGCAGGGGGACCAGCCAAAAAGATGAAGGAAGCCAAAGGGAGCCAAAACTGAAAACAAAACTCTGCTACCTTCAGTAGATGGACTGCGACCAAATGCAGTTGAGCAGTGGACCGCCCGTCCCACTTCAAAAAGCGGAAGTGAAATCGCCCACACTAATGAAGCATGCGGAATCCAGTTCAGCCAGAAATCCAACGCAGATAGACCCATATCTGCTCAATCAGAAGCTCCCCATGCAGCAACTTCCAAAATCTGAAGAAAATAAGAATGGCTTCTATGAACATATCTTCTATGCCCAAACTGATGAACCATGGCATGTAGACAAAATAAAGAAGAGTGCAAGACATGATGTTTGGGATGAACCATACCTGAAACTATACTGTGAAGGATTCACAATGCAAGTAGTGGAAGGAGTTCCACTGCATCATTCTCCTCAGTTTGCTTAGTGTTTCGCACCACACAAACCACACCAGGGGAGTACTTAGTTTCCTTTGAACTTTAATATTTTCAATATATTGAGGACAATGCATGCATTAGGTGTGGGGGTGCATATCTCTAAATTTTTATTTTAAGTCCATTTTGGCTTTTATTTTTTTAGTTTGCACACATCTTTCATTTTTGTTATTTTTTGCCTTTAATGCACACACATGTAGCCACAATTTTTTTCTTCTTTCTGTTTTGATATGCTTTACTCAAACACATGGGCTATGTTGAATGAGCTTTCTTTCCATGACCCCATTGATGTGATGACTCTTGAAACCTAAGTTGAATCAATTGCAGTGAGTTGTATTCATTGTTGGGAATTTCCTTTTGAATTGAATCTTTGAGCTTGCCATGGTGAAAACTATATGACATTACTCATTAGAGATAATAAATTGAAAGATGTGTGAATAATGAGACATGGCTTATTTTAGCAATTGGTGTTGATTTGCCCAATTCATTGAAAAAGAAATTCAGCAAAAGCAAAGACTTCAAATGCACAAATTGAAAACTGTTCCAATGGTCAAAAGACTATGAACAGAGCTAGTAGCCACTTGGACAGGTGACCAACTGAGTAACTAGGGGTGGATATCACAAATATGTACCTTCACGTCAAAAGGTTGGTGACTTTTTCAAGCAAGATTAAAGTGCAAAAGGCTAAATAAAGTACTTCAAGTTAAGGGTAAATAAAGTACTTGAAGGTCTTGCAGTCAAATTGTCTGCCATTATCTGATATGAGCACTCTTGGTATCCCGAACCTGCATATAATGTTGCCCCAAACGAAATCTGTCATTTTTCTAGCTGTAATTGTGGGGATTGCCTCTGCCTCTGGCCATTTGGGGAAGTTTGGAGAAGTACTCTACTGCTACTATTACGAACTTCTTCTGGCCTGTGGTCTTGGAAAAAGGTCCCAGGATGTCTATGCCCCACTGCGAGAATGGCCATGGGCTGGATATGCTGGACTGAGGAGTGGCTGGAACGTTGATGGCGTTGGCAAACCTCTGGCATACATCACACCTTCGTACGAACTCCTCCAAGACCTCATTCATAACAGAAGATGGGATCTATTGTTATAGAGTCATGCCTTTTAGGCTAAAGAATGCCTGGGCGACATACCAGAGACTAATGAATAAAATTTTTAAAGACCAGATTTGTAGGAATGTCGAAGTATACGTGGACAACATGGTGGTGAAAAGCCCAACTTTTCAGCAACACTTGATGGAACTGAGGGAGGTGTTCAAGGTATTGGAACAATATAGAATGAGGCTGAATCCAGCAAAGTGTGCTTTCTTCATCAGGGGGAGGAAAGTTCCTGGAATACATGGTGAGTAGAAAAGGCATCGAGTCCAATCCCGAGAAGGTGGAAGCCATCCTGAAAATGCCCAAGCCTACCTATGTGAGGGACGTCCAGAAACTTACTGGAAGGGTGGTAGTGCTCAATCGCTTCATGTCGAGGTCGGCAGAGAGATGCTTGCCATTTTTTAGGAAGTTGAGGAAAGTTCCGAACTTCGAATGGACCATGAACTGTCGAGAAGCTTTCAAAGAGCTCCAAAGCTATCTTAGCTCGCCACATGTGCTCAGTAGTCCGTTGGAAGGAGAAGAGCTCCTGATATACTTATCAGCCTCAGAGCAAGCCGTTAGTGCCATACTGGTGAGAGCGGAAGGAGGAGAGCAGAAGCCAATTTTCTATGTCAGCAAAGTGCTCAAAGATGCTGAGGTGAGATACCTGAACATTGAAAAAATAGCATATGCTCTGTTGCTGGCGGTCAGAAAATTTAGAGTTTATTTAGAAAGCCACCAAGGAGTAGTAATAACGGACCAGCCGTTGAAGAAGATTCTCCAAGGACCAGAACTTTAGGTCGGATGCTTGCTTGGTCCATCGAAATTAGCTCCTACTGACGGGAGCGGTTGTCGAAGCCGGCCAAAAATAACCTTCTTGGTTCCCTAGAAATACAACTGTAGACAGTGGTGAAGGATCGTATCCACAGAGAATTGATTACCTATTTATTTATCTTAATCAAGACCAATCAAACCAATTGAAAGCACAAGTGAAAGCAAGTGATTGCAAATAGAACAAAAGTAAAGTGCAAGGAAAGTAAAAAGGGGGGTTTTGAGATGATTTGATTAACAACTAATGAAAGTAATTAAAACAGCAAGTAATAAAAATAAAAGAGGAAATCAATAAGAGAAAGGTCTAGTTGAAGATATGGATCCACTTTGGTTGTTTGGGTTGATCATTGAAACATGGTAATCTTGATTAACTCAGTAGGTTGGTTATGGGGGTGGAAGACGCTTCTCACCACCATGTCTTTCCTTATGAACAAATTGATTAGGGAACGTCCTCTAACCAATTACTAATCAACAAATTGCCAAGGAACGTCCTTGGGCCATAAGCATCAAAACAATTGCCAATTGCATGAAGAACAAGAAAGATCCAAACCCTAACTACTCAAACGAATGAGATGATGTTAGATCATGCAATTTCTTAGTTTTTACACCAAGTGTTCTTAGATCAGAATATTTCCAGCAATTACGGACTAACAAATATCCTAATCAACAATCAATTAACTTTGCAATCAAGAATCAAGTGGCCAATTTGATCAAAACAACAAAGCAATCTTTATAATTAAGCACAATTGCATGAATATTGAATAAATCAAAAGCAAACACTTTATGTTCAGATCTCACAACCTTTTAAACAACCTTAGTTTCAACCAAACTTCAACTAGAAATAGGGTTTCAGCCACTCATGGCTGAACCAAAACAGAAAAATAAAAGAAAAGAACAAAGAAGATGAAGAACTAAGGTGGAGGAGCCTTTGGAGAGCCTTGATCAATCCCTTGATGGAATATTATGATTCTTGGTCTTCTTGAGGCCTTTAAATAGATCTTGAGAGGCTGCCTTTTTCCTTTTTAGTGTCCATGTATCTTTGAGTGATTGCTCCATAGTGCCCTTGAGTTTTCTTTGTGCATGTGTGGAGTTGCAAGCCCTTTTTGGTCTTTTGATTGATGTCCAAGGTGTGTCCAAGAAGATTCATGCACTAAAGAGGAAGGTGGAGCCTTGATTTGAATTTTGAATGAGCATGGCACTATGTAGGAAACATGTGATCTTCAAGATTTGGCTCATTAAATAGGGAAGAGCATGTTCGGGGGCAAGTTCAGCCGCCTAAGTTAAGTTTCGGGGGCAGGACTTTCGTCTCTGGAGCCAAGGTTCGGCGGCCGAAGGTGCCCCCGAAGGTGGGTGACTTTCGCCTCTGGACTGGACTTTAGGCCGCCGAAAGTGCCCCCGAAAGTGGGTGACTTTCGGCTTCCGAAAGTGCTTCCGAAGGTGCCCCCGAAAGTGGTTGAGTTTTGGCTTCCGAAAGTGCTTCCGAAGGTGCTTCCGAAAGTGGCTGTTTTTGGGCATTCTTTGGCACTTTTAAGAGCATTTTCTTCAAATTGTTTCTTCAAATTGTTTCTTCACACCTAATATTTGCAAAACATGATTAAAACCACAAAATTAGGTAGAATAGGTGCAAATAAACATTAATAAGATCATGAAAATATGGGCTAAAATATGCTCTATCAAATACCCCCACACTTAAGCTTTTGCTTGTCCTCAAGCAAACTAACATAGTCAAATAAGTTTTCTTTGCTCTAGATCCTTATTTCCACTTAGGCTCTTACTCTAGACACCTATTTTGAAGCATTGCAGTGAAGAATATATGCATGAAGATTACTTACCTCTTTTCCTTGTCTCCCTTTGCTTACCATGGCTAGGATTTGTTTTCCTCAAGAGAGACATGCACATTAGTTTGTTAAGACTTTTTCTAGCTTTTGGATTGACTTGCCCTTACCTTGAAGTACTTTATTCAGGCTTTTGCACTTTAGATCTTGCTTGGAAAGGTCACCAACCTATTTTTGATGTCATGGTTTATATTTTTTAGTTGGTCGCCTATCCAAGTGGGTACTAGCCTTGTTCATAGTCTTTTGACCATTGAAACAATTTTCAATTTGTGCTTTTGAGGTCTTTGCCTTTGCTGAATTTTCTTTCTCTCAATGATTTGGGCAAATCAACACCAATTGCTAAATCAAGTCACATTAAGTTCATTCACACAACTTTAATTTATTCTCAATCAATTGAGGGTCATCAATATATTTTTCACCATGGCAAACTCAAAGATTCAATTCAAAAGGTAATTCTCAAACATGAATATAACTCGCTGCAATTGATTCAACATAAGTTTAAAGAGTTATCACATCAATGGGGTCATGGCAAGAAAAACTCATCTAACATATTCATCAGTTTGAGTAGAGCAAAACAAAAAAAAAAGAAGAAGGTTGTGGTTGTGTGTGTTTTATTGAAAGCATAAATAAATTAAAATTCAACTGTGGCTAATTAACTTAATACTGAAAGGAAAAAGAAAAAAATTTTGCAATCTGAAAGCATGAGAAATCGTAGAAGAAGAGAAAAGGAAGAAGGAAGAAAGAGAGAAGAATGAAGAAGAAAGAGAGAAGCTATACGCACCCCCAAACTTAAATTATGCATTGTCCTCAATGTAAAAGAAAAAAAAAGGAGAACAAAGGAATCTGAATACTCTCCTGGGGTGTGGTGTGCATGACATGATCCTCTAGGCAGAAGGATGTTGTAGTGAAATTTCTTCCACCATTTGTACTGCGAACCCTTCAAAGTATGGTTTCAGACGATGTCCATTCACCTTGAAGATTTTCCCAGTTTCTATGCTTCGGATGTCTACAGCTCCATGTGGGTATGCATGTTCTACAATGAATGGTCCAATCCACCTAGACCGTAGCTTTCCTGGGAACAGTTTCAGACGAGAGTCAAAGAGTAAGACTTTATCACCAACCTCAAATTGTTTTCTTAAAAGATGATTGTCATGGGAGGCTTTGGTCTTTATTTTATAGTTCCACGAGTTCTCATATGCATCTCGTCTTATTTCCTCAAGCTCTTGTAGTTGCAACTTGCAATGATGGCCAGCTTCCTTGAGGTCCATGTTGCAATTCTTTACAGCCCAATATGCCTTGTGCTCAAGCTCAACTGGAAGGTGACAAGCTTTTCCATAGACAAGTCTATAAGGGGACATACCTATGGGGGTCTTGTAGGCAGTTCTGTAGGCCCATAAGGCATCTTCTAATCTTGAGCTCCAATCCTTTCGGTTGGGAGAAACTGTCTTTTCAAGGATGGCTTTGATTTCTCTGTTGGACACTTCAGCTTGTCCATTTGTCTGAGGGTGGTAGGCTGTGGATGTTCTATGGATCACATTGTGTTTTCTGAGAAGGCTTTCCACTACCCTATTGCAAAAGTGGGTTCCTCTATCACTGATGATTGCTTTTGGTACTCCATGTCTGGCAAAGATGTTGGTCTTCACAAAGTCTACCACTGCCTTGGCATCATTAGTCTTAGTTGCTCTAGCCTCCACCCACTTGGATACATAATCCACTGCAAGGATGATATAAGTGTATCCAAAGGATGGTGGGAATGGTCCCATGAAGTCTATGCCCCAAACATCAAATACCTCACAGACCATGATGGGGTTCTGTGGCATTTGATTTCTTTTGCTCAGATTTTCAGTCTGTTGACACCTAGCACATGTCCTGCAAAATAGAAAAGCATCTCGAAACATGGTGGGCCAAAATAGGCCACTTTCAAGTATCTTGTGAGCAGTTTTCCTTGGACCAAAGTGTCCTCCACAACTATATGAATGACAAAAAGTAAGTACCGAGGCTATTTCTTGGTCAGGAATGCATCTCCTTATCATTTGGTCAGCACAATTCCCCGGCAATGGCGCCAATTTTTGACGGGAGCGGTTGTCGAAGCGGCCAAAAATAACCTTCTTGGTTCCCTACAAATACAACTGTAGACAGTGGTGAAGGATCGTATCCACAGAGAATTGATTACCTATTTATTTATCTTAATCAAGACCAATCAAACCAATTGAAAGCACAAGTGAAAGCAAGTGATTGCAAATAGAACAAAAGTAAAGTGCAAGGAAAGTAAAAAGGGGGGTTTTGAGATGATTTGATTAACAACTAATGAAAGTAATTAAAACAGCAAGTAATAAAAATAAAAGAGGAAATCAATAAGAGAAAGGTCTAGTTGAAGATATGGATCCACTTTGGTTGTTTGGGTTGATCATTGAAACGTGGTAATCTTGATTAACTCAATAGGTTGGTTATGGGGGTGGAAGACGCTTCTCACCACCATGTCTTTCCTTATGAACAAATTGATTAGGGAACGTCCTCTAACCAATTACTAATCAACAAATTGCCAAGGAACGTCCTTGGGCCATAGGCATCAAAACAATTGCCAATTGCATGAAGAACAAGAAAGATCCAAACCCTAACTACTCAAACGCATGAGATGATGTTAGATCATGCAATTTCTTGGTTTTTACACCAAGTGTTCTTAGATCAGAATATTTCCAGCAATTACGGACTAACAAATATCCTAATCAACAATCAATTAACTTTGCAATCAAGAATCAAGTGGCCAATTTGATCAAAACAACAAAACAATCTTTATAATTAAGCACAATTGCATGAATATTGAATAAATCAAAAGCAAACACTTTATGTTCAGATCTCACAACCTTTTAAACAACCTTAGTTTCAACCAAACTTCAACTAGAAATAGGGTTTCAGCCACTCATGGCTGAACCAAAACAGAAAAATAAAAGAAAAGAACAAAGAAGATGAAGAACTAAGGTGGAGGAGCCTTTGGAGAGCCTTGATCAATCCCTTGATGGAAGATTATGATTCTTGGTCTTCTTGAGGCCTTTAAATAGATCTTGAGAGGCTGCCTTTTTCCTTTTTAGTGTCCATGTATCTTTGAGTGATTGCTCCATAGTGCCCTTGAGTTTTCTTTGTGCATGTGTGGAGTTGCAAGCCCTTTCTGGTCTTTTGATTGATGTCCAAGGTGTGTCCAAGAAGATTCATGCACTAAAAAGGAAGGTGGAGCCTTGATTTGAATTTTGAATGAGCATGGCACTATGTAGGAAACATGTGATCTTCAAGATTGGGCTCATTAAATAGGGAAGAGCATGTTCGGGGGCAAGTTCGGCCGCCTAAGTTAAGTTTCGGGGGCAGGACTTTCGTCTCTGGAGCCAAGGTTCGGCGGCCGAAGGTGCCCCCGAAGGTGGGTGACTTTCGCCTCTGGACTGGACTTTAGGCCGCCGAAAGTTCCCCCGAAAGTGGGTGACTTTCGGCTTCCGAAAGTGCTTCCGAAGGTGCCCCCGAAAGTGGTTGAGTTTTGGCTTCCGAAAGTGCTTCCGAAGGTGCTTCCGAAAGTGGCTGTTTTTGGGCATTCTTTGGCACTTTTAAGAGCATTTTCTTCAAATTGTTTCTTCACACCTAATATTTGCAAAACATGATTAAAACCACAAAATTAGGTAGAATAGGTGCAAATAAACATCAATAAGATCATGAAAATATGGGCTAAAATATACTTTATCACCTACTGTTTAGAATACCGACCTCGCACCACCATAAAATCTCAAGCCATTGCTGACTTCATAACAGAGTGCTCGTTCAACGAAAAACAAGCAGAACCAGGTGAGTCATCTTCGGAAGCATTGGAGGGCGAGAGAGAAGGGCAGCCCCACAAGAGTTCAGCTGGAATTTGTATGTGGATGGGGCATCCGGGGCTGGGGGCAGCGGTGCAGGAATAATGCTGAAAGGACCTGAAGGATTCAAAGTTTGTGATGCCTTACGCCTGGAGTTCAGTGCCTCCAACAATGTAGCAGAATATGAGGCCCTAATAAATGGGATGCTGGTGGCAATGGAGGTAGGGGCAATCGACCTCGAGGTAAATAGCGACTCTCAACTAGTGATTAACTAGATAATGGGGGCATATCAGGCCAGAGACCCTACTATACAGAATTACCTGGCGAAGGTAAAGGCCATAGAAGCCGAGCTCAAGAGCCAGGGGATTACGGTAAGATACTAGAGAATACCTCGGGAGGAAAACGAAGAGGCAGACATGCTAAGCCGATTGACTAGGGAAGGTGTACATACAACACGTTAACATTCCTGCCTTCGGTAAAGCAAATACCGTGATGGAAGTCGAAGAAGGGCAAAACTGGATCACCCCATATCTTGAATATTTGGAAAGAGGAAAGCTCCCTGAGGACAAAGCCGAGGCAAGGAAAATTGCAGCCCGGGCAGCTAACTACCAAACAGTGAGAGGAACTTTATACCGAAGAGGGAAGTCCAGCCCATGGCTCCGATGTGTAAGCCCGGAAGAAGCAATAAAGGTGATGGAAGAAATACACCAAGAAATGTGTGGAGCTCATGAAGGAGCAGGGACACTGGCAAACAAAATATTCAGACAAGGATACTACTGGCCCACTGTCAAAAGGGACGCGGAGGAGTTCGTACGAAGGTGTGATGTATGCCAGAGGTTTGCTAACGCCATGAACGTTCCAACCACTCTTCAGTCCAGCATATCCAGCCCATGGCCGTTCTCGCAGTGGGGCATAGACATCCTTGGACCTTTTTCCAAGACCACAGGCCAGAAGAAGTTCGTAATAGTAGCAGTAGAGTACTTCTCCAAATGGCCAGAGGCAGAGGCAATCCCCACAATTACAGCTAGAAAAATGATAGATTTCGTCTGGGGCAATATTATATGCAGGTTCGGGATACCAAAAGTGATCATATCAGATAATGGCAGACAATTCGACTGCAAGACCTTCAAGGAATTCACAGCAAACATGGGCATATGGCACAAATTCTCCTCGGTAGCCCATCCCCAAACCAACAGCCAAACAGAGGTCACCAACAGAGCTGTTCTCCAGGGGCTGAAGAAGCGACTGGATGGGGCAAAGAAAAATTGGGCGGACGAGCTCAACAGTATCTTGTAGGCGTTCAGAACTGCGCCCAGGACGCCAACCAAAGAGATGCCTTTTTGCACTTGCGTTCGGCACTGAAGCGGTAGTTCCTATCGAACTGCAAGTTCCTACGCATTGAGTCCAGTTCAATGATGAGAATAATAACAGAGGTAAGTTAAGAAGTAACCTGGATGCCCCAGAGGAAGTCAGAGAAGAAGCTCAAGTTCGTACAACTACTTATCAACAGAGGGCGGCTCGTTACTATAACCAGAGGGTCAGAGAAAAGAGCCCAAAGGTAGGAGATCTGGCCCTGAGAAATCTAGAAGCTTCAGGAAAGAGAGCGGCAGTAGGAAAGCTGGCGCCGACCTGGAAGGGTCCTTTCAGAATAATCAAAGTGGTCAAACCAGGAGTGTATCGAATCAAGGACATGCAAGGAAACCCTGAGCCTCACGCTTGGAACATCCAACATTTAAAAAGGTACTTCCCTTAAAATGTTACCAAATGTAAGGGGAACGGTTGTATTTCGAGGCATGTGAATAAAGTAAATGTTATTATCATCAAATTTGTTATTTGCCATAACTTACGTTGCTTTTATTAAAAAGAACAAAAAAGAAGAAGAAAACAGGCACAAAGGCCCAAAGGCCCAAGACCTCAGTGAGGTGGGTGACCGGGCTCCCCAAGTGACCCCGACACTACAAAACCGGCTGAGATGATGAATCGATAGTAAGGCCAAAGTGCCTGAATCTTGTTCAAGACCTCGATGAGGTGGGTGACCGGGCTCCTCAAGTGACCCCGGCACCACAAAACTGGCTGAGATGATGAAGCGACAGTAAGGCCAAAGTGCTTGAATCTTGTTCAAGACCTCAGTGAAGTGGGTGACCGAGCTCCCCAAGTGACCCCGGCACCACAAAACCGGCTGAGATGATGAAGCAACAGTAAGGCCAAAGTGCCTGAATCTTGTTCAAGACCTCAGTGAGGTGGGTGACCGGGCTCCCCAAGTGACCTCGGCACCACAAAACCGGCAGAGATGATGAAGCGACAGTAAGGCCAAAGTGCCTGAATATTGTTCAAGACCTCAGTGAGGTGGGTGGCCGGGCTCCCCAAGTGACTCCGGCACCACAAAACCGGCTGAGTTGATGAAGCGACAGTAAGGCCAAAGTGCCTGAATCTTGTTCAAGACCTCAATGAGGTGGGTGACCAGGCTCCCTAAGTGACCCCAGTACCACAAAACCGGCTGAGACGATGAAGCGACAGTAAGGCCAAAAGTGCATGAATCTTGTTCAAGACCTCAGTGAGGTGGGTGACCGGGCTCCCCAAGAGCCCCCAGCAACACAAAACCGGCTGAGACGATAAAGCGACAGTAAGGCCAAAAGTGCCTGAATCTTGTTCAAGACCTCAGTGAGGTGGGTGACCGGGCTCCCCAAGCGCCCCCGGCACCACAAAACCGGCTGAGACGATAAATCGACAATAAGGCCAAAAGTGCCTGAATCTTGTTCAAGACCTCAGTGAGGTAGGTGACTGAGCTCCCCAAGCGCCTCCGGCACCACAAAATCGGCTGAGACGATGAAGCGACAGTAAGGCCAAAAGTGTCTGAATCTTATTCAAGACCTCAGTGAGGTAGGTGACCGAGCTCCCCAAGCGCCCCCGGCACCACAAAACCGGCTAAGACGATAAAGCGACAGTAAGGCCAAAAGTGCCTGAATATTGCTCAAAACCTCAATGAGGTAGGTGACCGAGCTCCCTAAGCGACCCTGGGACCACAAATGACGAGGCGACAGTGAGGCCAAAAGCGCCCCAATCTGGCTTAAGATGATGAGGGCTGAATCTCGAACTAAGATACGCAAATCTGAGCTTGTAGAAACCAAGTGAAAAGAGAGCCAAACTCGGGAAGCCCAATGGCAAAATAAAAGTTACAAGTTTCCTCTAATACAAGGGGCAAATCAAAGGCATGAACAGATGAACAATGCCACAACCTCAATTCCATTCAACATAGAACATAAAATAAATCCAGGAAGACAGGTTCATCATTCTAAGAAGGTACATTACCTAACCTGATTTGGTTATACAAAAACTATGCGTCTGAGCTTGCGTCACTGATAAATCGACGAGATAAAAACAGGGATGTTTTTCCAAGATTAGAAAAATTCATAAGTTAGAAGTCCAATTAATTGTTAGAGTTTCAGCCCGGATTAACTTAAGAACGAGAAAATTGGTAACTGGGCTAGTCAGTTTAGTATGGCTGATTCCTTTGGAAAATTATGGAATAAACATCTGGCTTAAGAGTTTTTATCCTTGAAAGATCAACAAATTGAGCAACTCGGTGAAGCCAGAAAAATAGACAAGAGCAGAAATAGTTCAAGTCTAAACACAAATAAAAGTTAGATTTCATTAAACAAAAGGAAAATAGATTACAACCTAATTCAATCATCTATAACTATAGGAGGAAAGATTGTCCGTAAAGGACTTACATTGCTAATTACATTATTACCTACGCTATCTCCTACACTACTGCCTTCGGGGAGCCCAGCACCATCCTGCTCTAACCCCCCGGTGCCCACGAAAGGCACTAGCTCCCCTCCTTGGGGTCCAGCGTCTCCCCCTTGAGGCCTGGCATCATCCCCTGCGGACTAGCTGCTTTCTTGTTCACCTTCCCCCTCGAGCTCGGCACCCTCTTCCAGAGGTCCAGTTGCAGCATGAGTAGTCCTTTTGGGAAGAGGGTTGTCATCCTCCCAATAGACCACCTCCTCGCCGTTCGAATCCAATTCCGGAGCTCGGAGTCGACCTAATGGGGTGGAGGGGGCAGCCCTGGCTTCTCTCAGGCCTCGGTTAAACCCGGACGTGAACATGCGGAAGCTCCTGTTCCATATTTCATGCTTCAGCTCATCAGAAGCCTTATAGTCCGCAAGTCGCGCCTCACAGGCCTCCTCTATCTTGGCTTTAAGCTCACCGGCGCTAGGATCCAGATCGACTTAAGGTCGCCGGAACCCATAGCAAGCCTAGCATACAACCTGTCATACCTGATAAATCCCATACATGATCATACATTTTCATAAAAATTTAAACTTTCCATCTACCAAGCTTGACCTGTGCATGCACTGAAACTGAATACATAAAAACCCAACACTAGAGCCCTCATCAAATGCTCTAGTTGGGTCAACATTACATACATCAAGCTTGGTTTGCATCACATTAATAAAACATTACATAACGATCATGTATCAAAAGGGATTAACCATAAACTCTAGGGTCAAGCACAATACTAATCCTCAATACAATTCTATACAATATCTTACAATACATTACATTACATTATCTTTTATGTCCACAACTAACTATTACATACATAAAACTTTTACTCGTGCTGACTTCCTAGTCTATCCCAAACCTGCAAGTCTGGGGGTTAAGGGAAAGGAGTGAGCTACTAGAGCCCAGTGAGCAGAATGGTAAAATAATATATTAAAATCTATGCTTTCATGAAATGCATCACATCACAAACAATTCACATCAAGTATGGACTTGTCACCAATAGCCCTCTACACATTCCAATGGTGCCAGGGGCGTAGAATGGGTCTCACTGGTCTTTCTCTTAACATAACATAACATAACATTCCAATATGCCAGGGGCGTAGAATGAGCCTTACTGGTCTTTCTCTTACTGTAACGACCCGGAAACCGGACCGCTACCGGCGCTAGGATCCAGATCGACTTAAGGTCGCTGGGACCCGTAGCAAGCCTAACATACCTCCTGTATACCTGTGTAATCCCATACATGATCATACATTTACATAAAAATTTTAAACTTTCTCTTTCATTCACCAAGCTTAACCTGCATACTCATACTCATGAACATAAACCCCACACTAGAGCCCTCATCAAATGCTCCAATGGGGTAACATAACATATAATAAGCTTGGTTTACATAACATCATAAAACAATACATAGATCATGTATAAAAGGGATTAACTATACATACTAGGGTCAAGCACAATACTAAACCTCAATATACATCATTACACAATACTTTACATTACGTTGTCATTCATGTCCACAACTAATCTATTACATACATAAACTTCTATTCCTGGTGACTTCCTGATCTAGCCCGCACCTACAAACCTGGGGGTTAAGGGAATGGGGTGAGCTACAAGAGCCCAGTGAGCAGAATAGTAAAACATATTATATTAAAAACCATGCTTTCATGAAATGCATTACATCATAAACAAATCACATTAAGGATGAACTTGTCACCAATAGCTCTTTACATATCCAATAGTGCCAGAACGTAGAATGGGTCCTGGTCTTTTCCTTACATAACATATCATAATATTCCAATATGCCAGGGACGTAGAATGGGTCTTCCTAGACTTTCTCTTACATAGTTCCAGGGATGTAGAATGGGTCTTCCTGGACTTCCGTACCGTATCATCATCATATTATGTCATACCATACGAGGGCTAATGGATCATCCAATGTTCATCCACATCAACATCATATTATGCAATGCAATATATTCGTGAATTCTAATGCAAACAACCTAATATATCTCATGGCATTCGTGATGCATGAACATACTCAAAATTTATTTATTTACTTTGTAATATAAAGAGTCATTCTACTCACCTCAGACTAGCTCTGAAAAGACTCTGAAGCAGCTATCTCACTGCTGGGGTCCTTGATTCCTCGGTCTGAACCTACACAGGTGCACTCAAATGAGGGACCAAACATACACTAATAGTTCTAAACTACTCCCCAAAAACCCCCTAAAACATTATAAAACAATCATAGAAAACATGCAAAGGAAGGCTGAACAGGGTACTTTCGGCGGCAGGTTCGGCAGCCGAAAGTCCCTCCAGAGCCGAAACTCAGCCACTTTCGACGGCACCTTCGGCTGCCGAAACACCCCTCCAGAGTCGAAAGTCCAACTTTCGGGGGTAGGGTTCGGCAGCCAAAAGCTTGCCTCCAAAGACAGGTTCGGCTGCCGAACCTGATTTCTTCCAGAGTGGCAGAACTCAGCCTCCTCATGCATATTTTGCCTCCCAAAACTTTCAAACATGCATTTAGCTATTCTACAATATGCATACACATGCAACAAGCATATAGGAGCCTCAAACTATCCTAAACTCCAACAACAATACAAAGCATATACACATTACACATATATTACTCATAAAACCAACATAAACCCTAACATCATGCATATACTCTAATCATGCAATAAACCCTCTTAAAACCCCCCAAAACTTTCATAAAACATACAAGAAGGGTAGGATCTAAGCTTACCTCTTGAAGATCGAGAGGAGAGGCGATCCCTAATTTGGAGATGGGAGAAATCTAGCTCCTTGGGTCTCCAAGCTCAAAAACTTGATCTTTAGCTCAAAAACTTCAAACACCAAGTTAAAACTTGTTAAAACTTTGAAAGATTGGAAGAAAATCATCAAAACTAACCATGGGAGGGCATGGACTCACCTTAGACTGAAAATAGGGAAGAAAACTCGCCCATTTTCGGACAAGGGGCCTTTTATGGCCAGACCAGCTTCGGAAGCCAAAGGTGACTACAAAACTCTACCATGTTCGGCGGCCGAACCTGGATTTCCTCCCTTGGTCTTTTTCATTCAAAACTCAATTTCTTTCTTACTTAAAACCATAAAATACATGAAAACATTTTATAAAACATGATTTTACCCTTCTAGAGGGTTCCGACATCCGAGATTCCACCGGACGGTAGGAATTCCGATATCGGAGTCTAGCCGGGTATTACATTCTCCCCCCCCTTAAGAACATTCGTCCCTGAATGTTCCACAACAAGCATAGCATAACATAAAACATAAACACATACACCAAAAACACATAACACTCACCTTAGAAGAGATAAGGGTATTGCTGGAGCATGGACTCTCGTGTCTCCCAGGTACACTCCTCGATGTTGTGGTGATTCCAAAGGACTTTCACCATCGGGATTTCCTTGTTCCTTAGCTTTCTGATCTAGGTGTCTAGGATCCGTACTGGCTATTCAACATAAGTGAGATCTCTAAGGATCCCTACATCAGGCTCACTAAGAACCTTGTCCGGATCTGACACGAACTTTCGTAACATGAAAACATGGAAAACCGGATGGATTCTCTCCATAGAAGAAGGTAAGTCCAACTTGTACGATACATTCCCAATCTTTTGCAAGATTTCAAAGGGTCCGATGTACCGTGGGGCTAACTTACCTTTCTTCCCAAATCGAATCACCCCTTTTATAGGAGACACCTTGAGCAATACCAAATCTCCCTCCTAAAACTCTATTTGCTTCCGGCGGACATCTGCATAACTCTTCTGCCTGCTCACAGCAGTTCTGATCTTTTCTTTGATTATGGGTACTACTCTGCTGGTGATCTCTACTAGTTCAGGCCCTGCCAAGGCCCTTTCTCCAACTTCCTCCCAGCAGATAGGTGACCTACACTTTCTTCCATACAAAGCTTCATATGGAGCCATCCCTATGCTAGCATGATAGCTGTTATTGTAGGCAAACTCCACCAAAGGTAGATGCTGCCTCCAAGAACCTCCAAAATCTAGCACACACATTCTGAGCATATCTTCTATTTTCTGGATGGTCCTCTCTGATTGTCCGTCCGTCTGAGAATGGAAAGCAGTGCTAAAATCTAGCCTGGTACCCATAGCACTCTGCAGACTCCGCCAAAACCTGGAGGTGAACTGGGGTCCTCTATCAGACACTATTGAAACAGGAGCCCCATGCAACCTGACCACTTGGTCAACAAATACTTGCACCAATTTGTCCACAGAATAGCCACTCCTGATAGGGATGAAGTGAGCAGATTTGGTCAGTCTGTCCACAATCACCCATATGGAGTCCAATCTGTTGGACGTCGCTGCTAACCCCACCACGAAGTCCATAGCGATGTTCTCCCATTTCCACTCTAGAATCGATAGTGGGTTAAGCATTTTAGCCAGCTTCTGATGTTCCAGCTTCACCCTCTGACATACTTCGCAGGCTGACACGAACTGTGCCACTTCTCTTTTCATAGCTGACCACCAATAAACTCTTTTCAGATCCTGATACATTTTGGTGGCTCCAGGGTGAACACTGTATCTATCATTATGAGCTTCCCTCATAATGTCTCCCTTCAGACCCACGTCATCTGGTACACACAATCTGTTCCCATAGCGGAGGATCCCCTTGCTGTCAAATCTGAACTCTTCGTTCTTGCCTGACTGAACAGTCCTGGCAATCTTCACTAACTCTGGGTCCTCGTGCTGTTTTTGAGCCACCTGCTCCAGAAACACGGGTGTCACTCTCATCTGAGCTATCAAAGTACCTGCACCAGACAACTCTAACTGTAGCCCTTCATTAATGAGCTTATAGAATTCTCTCACCACCGGTCTCCTCTTTACTGTGATATAGGATAGACTGCCAAGTGATTTCTGGCTTAAGGCATTTGCCACAACATTCGCCTTACCTGGATGGTACTGAATCTTGCAATCATAGTCACTAAGCAGTTCTACCCATCTTCTCTGTCTCAGGTTCAACTCTCTCTGACTCAAGATGTACTGCAGGCTTTTATGATCTGTGAAGATCTCACATTTAACCCCATAAAGGTAATGCCTCCACATCTTGAGTGCAAAGATTACAGCTGCCATCTCTAGGTCGTGTGTAGGATAATTCATGTAATACCCGGCTAGACTCTAGTATCGAAATTCCTACCGTCCGGTGGAATCTCGGATGTCGGAGACCTCTAGAAGGGTAAAACCATGTTTTCATAAAATGTTTTAATGTATTTGATGCTTTTAAGTAAAAAAGAAAATGAGTTTTGTATGAAAATAATCTTGGAGGAAAACCCAGGTTCGGCCGCCGAACCTCAAGTTTGGCTGCCGAACATGCAGGCATTTCGGGTGTGCCTTAGGCCCCCGAAGGCATAAGTGAGGGAAGTCCAGGTTCGGCCGCCGAACCTCAAGTTCGGCCGCCGAACATGGCATGCATGCAGAGGCACGTTCGGCCTCCGAACGTGGCCTGGCCAGCCACTATAAAAGGGTCCCTTAGCCAAAAACGGGCAAGCTTTTTCCCCATTTTCGGCCAAGGTGAGCTCTCCGCCGTTCCTCACCAATCTTTGATGTTCTTCCTCTAGATCTTTCAAGATTTTCATTTGTTTTAACCTTGTTTTGAAGATTTTGAGCTTTTGAGTAAAGTTTTGGAGCTTGGAGGTTCAAGAACTCAAATCTCTCCCACCTCCGAGTTTTAGGTCGTCTCTCTCTCGATCTTCAAGAGGTAAGAGCCGATCTTAAGCTCATTGCATGTTTTAAGTAAGTTTTATGAAGATCTTTGGGGTAGAATGCATGTTTAGCTTATAGTTAGGTTTTTGAGTTTATGTTATGTTTTGAGCAATGTATGTTGGATTTGCGTTGCTTGATATGTTGTAGTTGGGGTTTAAGGTAGTTTGAGACCCCTAGGAGCTTGTATGCATGTTTTGGTTGAGCAAAATGCATGATGGCATGAGTTTGAGGCATTTGTGCATGTTTGAACCTAGTTTCTGCCCTTCGGGAGAAACCAGGTTCGGCAGCCGAAAGGACTTTTGGCCGCCGAACCCTCTTGTGGAGGCAGCCTTCGGCTGCCGAAGCTTGCCCCCGAAAGGAGACTTTCGTCTCTGTCTGGGAGTTTCGGCCGCCGAAAGTGCCGCCGAACATGCATGAGTTTCTCCTCTGTTTGGGAGTTTCGGCCGCCGAAGGTGCCGCCGGACCTGCCTGACTTTCGGCTCTGGAGGGACTTTCGGCCGCCGAACCTGCCGCCGAAAGTGCCCTGTCCAGCCTTCTTTTACATGTTTTGCATGATTGTTTCATGATGTTCTAGGGGGTTTTTAGGGAGTAGTTTAGAGTTATGTTCATGTTTGGTTGGTCCCTCATTTGAGTCCACCTGTGTAGGTTCGGACCCGAGGAACCGAGGACCCCAGCAGTGAGTTCAGCTGCTTCTGAGTCAGTAGAGCTTCAGCTAGAGGTGAATGGAATAACTCTTATGCTTTTAAATAAATAAACCCGTTTTAGCATGATTCACGCATCATGAATTCCATGAGATATTTTAGGTTGTTTGCATTAGAAATCACGAATATGTTGCATTGCATAATATGTTGATGATGTGGATGAATGTTGAATGATCCTTTAGTCCTCGTATGTTATGATATGATGATGATACGGTACGAAAGACCAGTGAGGCTCATTCTACGCCCCTGGCACTATGTAAGAGAAAGACTAGTGAGGCCCATTCTACGCCTCTGGCATTATGGAATGTTATGTCATGCTATGTTATGATTATGTAAGAGAAAGACCAGTGAGACCCATTCTACGCCCCTGGCACAGTTGGACCATGTAGAGGACTATTGGTGACAAATTCATCCTTGATGTGATTAGCTGTGATGTGATGCATTTCATGTTATTATATGTTTCAAATGTTTTATTATTCTGCTCACTGGGCTCTTGTAGCTCACCCCTCTCCCTTAACCCTAGGTTTGCAGGTACAGGGTAGACCAGGAGGTCAGCAAGAGTAATGATGTCTTATGCATGTAATAGCTAGAATGTGGACATGACAAATCATAGAAAGATGTAATGTAAAAGTACAGTATAGATATGTAATGTGTTGATGTTTGAGGATGTTAGAAGTGTGCTTGACCATAGTATATTGTAATCCCTTTTTAATACATGATCTTAGATGTTTAATACTGCTTATGTAAACCAACTCAACACATGTTATGCCACCCCATTGGGGGCATTGATGAGATCCCACAGAGGGGTTAAGTTTATGATTATGGCTATGTTCAGTGCATGCACAGGTTGAGTTTGGTGTATGAGAAAATGAATGAAAGGAAAGTTTTAATTTTTATGTATGTTGTTGATCATGTATGGGATTAATCAGGTTCACAGGATGTATGTTAGGCTTGCTACGGGTCCCGGCGGCCTTAAGTCAACCCGGATCCTAGCGCCGGTAGCGGTTCGATTTTCGGATCGTTACAAAATGGTATCAGAGCCCTAGGTTCATATGGTCGGACCTAGAGTGTCGGGCTCATAGAGGTTATAGAAGGTCAAGCACAATAGGAAGATCATGTCCACTAGGATAGGATGTGGAGTCCTGTCTTGCATGATGATGTGAAATGCCATGATTATATGCATGTGCATTAATGATATGTGATGTATGTGATGAGGGTTCATGTGTGCCCACATGAACCATATGATGCTAATGTTTGCTTGTTATGTGCTGCCTTTCAGAAAATAGGATGAGAGGAACTCGTCGATCTGCACGATTGACTGGAGTGCCACCTGAGGATGAGGGCATGAGCGCCCGTCCTCCTACATTGCCTAGGGCAATGTCTAGTAGGTCTAACAGAGAAAGAGCAGTAAGAGACCCTAAAAAGTCTTTGGATCTGGGTAGAAGCAGATCAGTCAGAGGAACAGTTCAGGGAGGAGCGTCAGAGGACATGGGGGATGATATGGATGCAGAGCAGAGGAGGGATGGCAGTCTGGGAGTTAGCATGTCAGAAGAGGGAATGGGAGAGTCCCAAGGAGGCACTCAGGCCTCGGGATTTGTTCAGCCACCCCACTACCCACACTTCTCACAAAATCCCTAGTATTCGATGGGAGGTACATCGGATTACCCTAGCTTCACCCCTTATCCCACACAGATGCCATACCCACCCTACTACCCACCATATTCACAATACCCAATGTATCCACCCCCACCTTACTATCCAAATCCAGCAAACCCTACCTCATAAAATGTTGCACCACCTCCACCACCTACAGAACCAGCAGCCCCAGTTACTCAACCTCCTAGACCTAGCTCAGCCAGTGGGAGCAAGGTCAAGATGACCGACTACATGAAGTTGGGTGCTCCCCAGTATGAAAAAGGGGATGACCCATTTGTGTATCTTGAAAGGGTTAAGGTGATCACAGATGAGATTGGGGCTGATGACAGTAGAGCCATTCAGATGGCTGGGTTCACACTTAAGTGCAAGAAGGCACGAGAGTGGTTCAAGAATTATGTGAACCCGAGAGTAGACAGCATGTCTTGGGAAGAGTTCGCAAACGAGTTTGCAGGATGGGCTTTCCCAGATAGTTCAAGAGAGCTGAAGATGATAGAATTTGAGCAGTTGAGGCAGACTGATGAGATGAGTGTAGAGGAGTTCACAGACAAATTCTTGGAACTGTTGCCTTTTGCAGGGCAAAATCTTGACTCGGATCAGAAAAGGTCAAGGAGGTATATCATGAAACTCCACTCTAGATATTCCTCCTTGATCCAGTCAGCAGATAGGGAGAGCTTCCATGCTATAGTGGATATGGCCCGAAAAATGGAGGCCAGTGCCATCGTTTAGGGGATAGTTAAGCAGTCAGTGGCACAGCCTTCTAGTTCTAAGACCCCAGGCTCTTCTTCTTTTAGTGCAGCAGCTTCAGGCAGCAAGAGGTGGAGCAGTACCACTAAGAAGTCAAAGAAGAACAAGTTTTGGAACAAGGTCAAGTCCAGTCTGGGACTAGGGAGTGGCGCAAGTTCTGGTGTGGATAATGCAGTATGCAAGAAGTGTGGGAGACCGCACAAGGGAGTATGTCTGGTTGGGACGACAGCCTGCTTCAGATGTGGGCAGGAGGGACACATGGCTTGGGAGTGTCCTAGGGCAGTTTTTGGAGCACAGTCTCAGCAGACAGCTTCTGGTAGTGTGGCTCAGCCAACAGCTCCAGCCACGACTCAGGCCAGTGACAGAGGTAGAGGGAGAGGAGCAGCCTCCTCTTCAGCAGGTTTCAGAGGTGAAGGTCCATCAGCTCCAGCACGGATCTTCACAATGACTCAGTAGGAGGCAGATGCATCTAACACCGTGGTGGCAGGTAACTTAGTCATTGGTTGTTCAGATGTGTATGCCTTGATGGACCCTGGTGCATCTCATTCTTTTATTGCTCCGAGAGCCGTTCAGAGGTTGGCGTTGATGATCTCTGAGTTAGAGTGTCCTCTCTGGGTCAGTGGACCCAAGTGTGATCCATCAGTGGCAGAGTCAGTCTGCCAGTGCAGTCCAGTCTTTGTTGAGGGGAGATGCCTTTCCGTCGACCTTGTGGTTCTAGATTTGACAGATTTTGATGTCATTCTAGGGATGGACTGGTTATCTACCCATGGCGCTACCTTGGACTACAGGGACAAGGTAGTCAGGTTCAGAGTTCAGGATGGGTCAGAGGTTGTCTTCAGGGGAGACAGGAGGGGTACACCTAGAGGTCTGATATCAGCTCTTCAGGCTCGTAGGTTGCTTAGGAAGGGATGTCAGGGGTATTTGGCTCATGTGAGAGAGCTTAGCAGTCAAGTTAGAGAGCCCGCCTCGGTGCCAGTGGTTAGAGAGTTCTTAGATGTGTTCTCAGACGAGCTGCCAGGTTTACCACCTGCTAGGGAGATAGAGTTCGAGATAGAACTGATGCCTGGAACCCGACCGATCTCTATCCCTCCCTACAGGATGGCGCCAGCAGAATTGAAAGAGTTGAAGGAGCAGTTGCAGGAGCTGGTAGACAAGGACTTCATCCGACCGAGTACCTCACCCTGGGGTGCTTCAGTTTTGTTTGTCAGAAAGAAGGATGGATCCCTTAGACTTTGTATCGACTACAGGCAGTTGAACAAAGTCACTACCAAGAACAAGTACCCATTGCCAAGGATCGACGATCTATTCGACCAGCTATCAGGAGCGGGGTGTTTCTCTAAAATAGATCTGAGATCGGGGTACCATCAGCTAAGGATAAGGGAGGAGGATGTGCCGAAGACAGCTTTCAGGACCAGATATGGGCATTTTGAGTTCCTTGTAATGCCGTTCGGGTTAACCATCGCCCCTGCAGCATTCATGGATCTCATGAACAGAGTGTTTAGTCAATACCTGGATCACTTTGTTATTGTCTTCATAGATGATATCTTAGTGTATTCCAGGAATGCAGAGGAGCATGCCCATCATCTAAGGTTGGTTCTGCAGACCTTGAGGGAACATGGCTTGTATGCCAAGTTCTCTAAGTGTGAGTTCTGGCTGAGGAGCATTTCATTCTTGGGGCATGTCGTGTCAGAAAATGGAATAGAGGTGGACCCCAAGAAGACAGAAACTGTGGCTCACTGGCCTAGACCCACTTCAGTGACAGAGATTAGAAGTTTCTTGGGTTTGGCAGGTTACTACAGGAGGTTCGTTCAGGACTTCTCAAAGATTGCAGCTCCTCTGACCAGGTTAACCAGGAAGAACCAGAAGTTTGTGTGGACCGACCAGTGCGAAGAGAGTTTTGAAGAGCTTAAGAAGAGGTTGACTTCAGCACCAGTGTTAGCTCTGCCATCTAGTGATGAGGACTTCACAGTCTTCTGTGATGCGTCCCGTGTGGGATTGGGTTGTGTACTAATGCAGAATGAGAGGGTGATTGCTTATGCTTCTAGGCAGCTGAAGAAGCATGAGTTGAATTACCCCACACATGACCTTGAGATGGCAGCAGTAATCTTTGCGCTCAAGATGTGGAGGCACTACCTCTATGGGGTAAAATGTGAGATCTTTACAGATCATAAAAGCCTACAGTACATCCTGAGTCAAAGAGATTTGAACTTGAGACAGAGAAGATGGGTAGAGCTGCTGAGTGACTATGATTGCAAGATTCAGTATCATCCGGGTAAGGCGAATGTCGTGGCGGACGCCCTAAGCCGGAAGTCACTAGGCAGTCTATCCCACATCACGGCTGAGAGGAGACCAGTGGTGAAGGAGTTTTACAAGCTCATTGATGAAGGTCTACAGTTGGAGTTGTCTAGTACAGGTGCTTTAGTGGCCCAGATGAGAGTGGCACCCGTGTTTCTGGAGCAGGTGGCTCAGAAACAGCATGAGGACCCAGAGTTAGTGAAGATTGCCTGGACTGTTCAGTCAGGCAAAGATAGTGAGTTCAGATTCGACAACAAGGGGATCCTCCGCTATGGGAGTCGATTGTGTGTACCAGATGACATAGGGCTAAAAGGAGACATTATGAGAGAGGCTCATAATGCAAGATACAGTGTTCACCCCGGAGCCACCAAGATGTATCAAGATCTGAAGAAGGTTTATTGGTGGCCAGCTATGAAGAGAGAAGTGGCACAGTTTGTGTTAGCCTGCGAAGTGTGTCAGAGGGTGAAGCTGGAACACCAGAAGCCGGCTGGAATGCTTAACCCGCTACCTATTCCAGAATGGAAATGGAAAAATATAGCTATGGACTTCGTAGTGGGGTTACCGACGACGTCCAACAGATTAGACTCCATATGGGTGATTGTGGACAGACTCACCAAATCTGCTCACTTCATCCCTGCCAGGAGTGGCTATTCTGTGGACAAGTTGGCGCAGGTGTATGTTGATGAGATAGTCAGACTGCATGGGGTTCCTGTTTCAATAGTGTCTGATAGAGGGCCCTAGTTCACCTCCAGGTTTTGGCGGAGTCTGCAGAATGCCATGGGTACCAGGTTGGATTTCAGTACTGCCTTCCACCCCCAGACTGACGGACAGTCAGAGAGGACCATCCAGACCATAGAAGATATGTTAAGAATGTGTGTGCTGGACTTTGGCGGTTCTTGGAGGCAACATCTACCTTTGGTGGAGTTTGCCTACAATAACAGCCATCATGCTAGCATCGGGATGGCTCCATATGAAGCTTTGTACGGAAGAAAGTGCAGGTCATCGGTTTGCTGGGAGGAAGTTGGAGAAAAGGCCTTGGCAGGGCCTGAGCTTATAGAGATTACCCGCAGGGTGGTACCCATAATCAGAGAAAGGATCAAGACTGCTGCAAGCAGAAAGAAGAGTTATGCAGACATCCGCATACGGCAAGTAGAGTTTCAGGAGGGGGATGTGGTATTGCTCAAGGTGTCTCCAATGAAAGGAGTGGTTCGCTTTGGGAAGAAAGGTAAACTAGCCCCACGATACATCGGACCCTTTGAAGTCTTGCAAAGGATTGGGAATGTGTCGTACAAGCTGGATTTACCTGCTTCAATAGAAAGAATCCATCCGGTTTTCCATGTTTCCATGTTGAGAAAGTTCGTGTCAGATCCGGGCAAGGTTCTTAGTGAGCCTGATGTGGAGATCCAAGAGGATCTCACCTATGTTGAGCAGCCAGTACGGATTCTAGACACCCAGATCAGGAAGCTGAGAAACAAGGAAATCCCAATGGTAAAAGTCCTTTGGAACCACCACAATATGGAAGAATGCACATGGGAGACACGGGAGTCCATGCTCCAGCAATATCCTTATCTTTTCTGAGGTTAGATCCTTATATGTTTTATATGCTTTGTATGTATGATATGTGTATGCCATGCTATTTGCTAGTTGAGGAACATTCGGGGACGAATGTTCTTAAGGGGGAGGAGAATGTAATACTCGGCTAGACTCTGGTATCGAAATTCCTACCGTCCGGTGGAATCTCGGATGTCGGAGACCTCTAGAAGGGTAAAACCATGTTTTCATAAAATGTTTTAATGTATGATAGGCGGTTGTCGAAGCCGTAAAAAATAAACCTATTATCAACCAACAAAATAAATTTGTAGATAGTGGCAATAGGGTCGAACCACAGGGAATTGACACTAAAGGTCTTCCTAATAATAACCAAGATAAGTAAATAACAAATAATTAAAAGAGGGGGGTTTGAGTTGATTAATTAAAACTAAATAGCAAAAGAAAGCAATAATTTAAAGATGAGTAAATCAATAAGAGACAAGCTTCTAGTTGAAGTATGGTTTTATTTCAGATTGTTTAGAATTGATCATTGATTCTTTAACTCTCCTATTTATTCCAATAAATTAGTTTTGGATGTGGAAGACGCTTCTCACAATCCAAATTCCTCCTTAGTTCTAGTTTGATTAGGAAACGTTCGCTAATCAAACACTAATCAACAAGTTGCCAAGGAACGTCCTTGGGGCATTGTAGCATCGAACAACTGTTGACTGCATTAAGACTTAGAGAAACCCAATTCTATCCTTGCCAACCGCGTGGTCAAGTTTAGATTATGCAATTTGATTAAATGTGTATTTGAACAACCTAAGCAATTACGGACCTAAATCATTCAAACAATATTACTTAAGCAATTTAAAAGCAATGGGCCCTTATTGATTCTAAAAGCAAAGTAATAATGATGGAAAACTCAAATTGCATAAATATTGAAAATAAATAGAAGTTTAACAATGGAGATTTAAATCTCCCAATTCATCACAAAATCTGAAATTCACCAACTTCAACTAGAAAAGAAAGAGTTTAGCCACTCATAGTGGACTAAATACACAAAAAGATGAAAAGAAAAGAAAAAAGAAGATGCTGGAGAGTTTCTGGCGAGTTGAGTTGCTGATCAGACGATGCCTTTGCTGGTTTGGAGGCTGCCCTTTTTATAGCTGAAGAGTTCCATCCTTCTAGGGTTTTGAAATCCCTTTTTAATTTGGCTTGTGATTCCTCTTTTGATGTTGAATTTAATTGCAACTGGAATTCCTTAGGTGAGAAACTCTTTCGTGGCTCTTGGAATTGTTTTGGTTGTGATTGAGTTGGATTTGGACTTCTGAAAACTTGAAATTCGGTTTCCTGAACAATTTCCCGCTCTGCTGTATTTTCTGTTGTCAAAGTGATTTGCCCGGTGATTTGACCAGTTTCTTCAAGTGATTGGGCAAATCACAGACCTGATCACGTTTCTGCCAGTCAGTTCTCTCTGTCTTCTGCGAGTGATTTGGCCAGTGATCTTCGAGTTTCTTGGGCAAATCGCTGGGCAAATCACTGCTGTCTGTTGCCTCCGGGTTTCTGCTTTAACTTGATCTGGGCAGTGATTGGAGCAGATTTTTTGGTGATCTTGGGCAAATCACTGGGCAAATCATCCTTTTGTAATTTTTCTGCACTTTTTCTCCCATTTTCCAATTTCTTCCTTTTCTGTAAAAACAAGATAAAAACCATAAATTAAACTAAAAAATGTGTAAATAAGCAATAATAATTATGATAAAAATGTGGCTAAATTATGCTTGATCAAATACCCCCACACCTAGCTTTTTGCTTGTCCTCAAGCAACAAATAACTTAGCCAATCAAGCCCCCTTTTTCTTTAGAGCCTAAGTACCACTTAATCAGCCCCCCCTAGACTCCTAATCTGAATTATCACAGTATAGAGTACATGCTCTAAGGTCATCCTCTCCTTTCCTTGTTTCCTTTCACCTACCATGGTCAAGAGAAAGGTTTTTTGCTCAATCATGCTTATTCCTTTATGTTAGTTTTAATGCAACCCCTAGGAGTGACTTGCCCCTTTTCTTCTCTATTTCTTTTTGTTTTTATTTTCAGCAGCACTTATTCTTATCCTTGCCTGAAAAAGTCACTA
Organism: Manihot esculenta; assembly: GCF_001659605.2. Lineage (NCBI taxonomy): Eukaryota > Viridiplantae > Streptophyta > Magnoliopsida > Malpighiales > Euphorbiaceae > Manihot > Manihot esculenta. Next base: position 17,679,844 of record NC_035170.2, read on the forward strand.
ACCTTTTTACGCGATTGTGCACATGGGTGATACACCCCCGGTTACTCAGTTAGTCACTTATTCAAGTGGCTACTAGCTCTGTTCATAGTCTAGACCATCGAAACTTATTTGCTTGAAAAAGTTACTGACCTTTTTACGCGATTGTGTACATGGGTGATACACCCCCGGTTACTCAGTCAGTTACTTCTCCAAGTGGCTATTAGGCTCAGTTCATAGTGTTAGACCATGGGAACAAGTTTGTGATTTGTGCTTTGTGCTGGTTTTTCATGATAATTTGGGCAAATCAGCTCATAGGGAGTTACACTAGCTTTGTGTTTGCATGTATTTGTATTTTTATTTCCCTTGACCTTAGCACATTTAAGGATTCAATTCAAGAGAAAAACTCCCTAAGTGAAGGTAACATACTGTGAATGATTCAATTTAGGCTTAAAGGGGTGGCAAATTAATGGGGTCATGAGATAAGGGCACTCTTTCAACCTTGTTATCTATGTTGAGTAGAGCAATTAGCTACAAAAAAAAAAAAAAAAAAAAGAAATAAAAAAGATGGTGTGATCAGTGAATAAATACTCTCCAGTACCCCCACACCTATCCCAAATATTGTCCTCAATGTTTGAATATATATATATAGAGAAATGAAGGAGAAAAGGGAAAGGGACTTCCTGGCCTGTGGGTGATTTGACCAGTGACTTGGGCAAGCACTGGGCAAATCACTGGGCAAATCGCTATCTGTCACGGTGCTGGGGCAGAAAATGGTCCACCAGCAGGTCCAACAAGTGCTCCATCCTGTGCATTCGATCCTCAATTCGACTGAGACGAGCCTCTACTGTCTGGTTGGGGGCTTTGCCTTCAGGTGGCTGATGGGCATCCTGTTGGGGGGCTGCTGGAAAAGTATTTGCTGGTTCTTGCCCTGTTTCCTGTTCTGTCTTATCTGCATGGGCTGCTGTGGAGGGGTGTCCCGCGCTTCGTCATCACTGTCGGAGGGGATGGATCTCGGCAGCCCTGGTTTCTTCCACATGAACGGTCCGCCGGTGGCCTTCATCTTGATTCTTACCATGGTGGTCTTGAGTTCGCCGGTGGGTGAGTGGTTGTCGGAGAAGAGAGATCTTGAAGAAGAAGAGATAAAAAAACAGTAGATAGCGTAAAAATTAAAAGAATAAAAGAAAAGAACTTCTTAAAGTGATTTGGGTATGTGAACTGCCCTGATCATTTAATGTTGGCCCTCTGGATTCTTGACAGGGTGATTTGCCTAGTCATTTGGGCAAGCAGTGGGCAAATCACTTTGGCCAGATCACTCCTCCTTTGCAGTTGCTGGGCTGGTACTGTTCACGCCTTTTTCTGATGACGTGCTTGATCTTGCGATTGAACCGGTGATCAGGTCAATTTATCTGGGCAATTGGGCAAATCACTGCCCCGATCACTTGTGATTATGGTACATTCAGTCAATTTGCCCGGTGATTTGGGCAAGCAGTGGGCAAATCACTGGGCAAATCACTGCCTCTGGGCTGCCTCCCAGTAGCGCCCTGTTTTCTGTCTTGGGCTGGACTTCAGTGTTTTGCTCAGCAATCTTGGGAGGGGGGGATCCAAGGGAACCTCCTCCACAACATGGACAGTAAAACCTTCATAGAATCTCTTCAAACGATGCCCATTAACCTTGAAAACCTTGTTTGTTTGTGGACTCTGTATGTCAATAGCTTCATGTGCTGCATCCTGTCTCTGATTCTGGTGAGATGAGCCTCCACCGAATGGTCTTGAGGTGCCTTTTATGTCCTCCAAGGTCCACCCAATTGCTTTTTTGTGCTTCTTTAATACATCAAGGAGCTTTTCCTCTTCTTCTTGGCTGAGATGGTTGGAAATAATTACTGGAAGTGAATTTCCAGCTCCCAAGTAGGCATATTTGAGGTAGCTTGGGAATGGTTTCAGTTCTAGTGCTGATTTCTGCTGTTTGCTGTCTGATTTGGGCTGTGATTTGGGCAGATTATCTGGTGGTCTGGGCAAATCACTTTCTGTCAAGTCTGTCTGCTCCAGTGATTTGGTCTGTGATTTGAGCAGATTATCTGGTGGTCTGGGCAAATCACTGGGCAAATCACCTACATCCAGCAAGTTACAGCAGTCTGCTGTTTTTTCTGCTTCAGTGATGTTGCTGTCCACTTCTCCTTTCCTGCAAAGACCTTCATAAAGTAAGTTTTCTTGATCAAAATCAAAAATTTCTTGACTTAAATTATCAATAACATCAAGGCCATAAACATGAGAAACATCATTGGGGAATTTCATGGCATCATAAACATTAAATTTGATAACTTCCCCTTCAAACTCCATAGTCAATGTGCCATCATGCACATCAATTTTTGTTCTTGTTGTGCTCAAGAATGGTCTCCCAAGTAAGATATCAGAGGTGGTGTTGCTCTTGTCTTCCTCCATGTCAATAACATAAAAATCTGCTGGAAAGACTAATTGGTCCACTTGTACCAACACATCTTCTAGCACTCCCTTCGGGTAGACAACAGATCGATCAGCCAATTGGATCATAATGCTGGTGCCCTTGAGTGTACCTACATTTAACAAGTTAAAAATAGAAAGAGGCATGACATTTATTGAAGCTCCAAGGTCACACATGGCCTTCTTTATTCCTATGTTGCCTATTTTGCATGGAATGGCAAACATTCCTCTATCCTTGCATTTGGTGGGAAGTTTCTGTTGAATGACAGCTGAGACACACTCCCCCACACTTACCTTTTTATGTTCAGCAAGTTTCCTCCTATTGGTGCATAGCTCTTTGAGAAATTTAGCATACCTTGGTATTTGTTTGATAGCATCAAGTAGGGGTATGTTGATTTCCACTTTGCGAAATGTCTCCAATATCTCTTTTTCCTCTTTCTCCTTTTGGGACTTTGCAAATCTCTTTGGGAAAGGAGGAGGTATCTTGAATTTTTCTGCTGGTTGCTGTTTCTGCCTTTGACTGGATTCTGCCTTCTCTGGTGATTTGGGCAAATCACTTTCTGCCTTCTCTGGTGGTTTGGGCAAATCACTACTGGACAGCTCAGTTTGACTAGCGATCGGGTCAGTTTCTACTAGTGAACTGGGCAAATCACTGCCCTGATCACTTTCTGGCAGAATTTCTTCCATGCCCTGTTTTTGCAATTTTTCAGCCCTATTGTCTTGCAACTCCTTTCCACTCCTTAATGTGATGGCGCTAACATTTTGTCTTGGATTTATCTCAGTTTGGGAAGGTAGCTTTCCTTGTGATTCAATTTTGTTCAAGGATGAAGCCATTTGCCCCATTTGTTTCTCAAGATTCTGCACAGTATTTGCCAAATTTTTCACAATCTCTTCAAAAGATGTATTAGAATTATGAGGTGCAGCTTGCGCTTGGTTTCTTTGCTGGTAACTTGGATATTGCTGTCCCCTTGCATAACTGAAATTTGGATGGTCCCTCCAACTTGGATTATAAGTATTTGCATAGGGATCATACCTTCTTTGCCCATTAAAGCCTCCAACCGCATTGACTTGCTGGTCCTCCTCTTGAAGGGAAGGACATAGATCAGTTGGGTGGTTGTTGGCACATATTCCACATGTCTTGGGCTGCTGAATCTGCTGGACTTGTTGGGTTTGACTCACAACAAGGCTACGGACAGCATTGGTGAGTTCAGAAAGTTGGGATGATAAAATGGAATTACTCACCTCATTCACATTCCTTGTTGGCAGCTCTTGGTCTCCAAACTGTTGAGAAGCTGCAGCCATGGAGGAAATTAAGTCCCTCATCTCCCGAGGTGATTTTTTTTCAATTGATCCTCCACAGGCTGCATCAATAAACTTTCTTTCTGAGGGTAGTAGGCCTCCATAGAAGTACTCAATGAGAGATTGGTCAGAAATATCATGTTGAGGGCAGCTTGTGCATAACTTTTTGAACCTCTCCCAATACTCATACAAGCCTTCAGAGTGCTTTTGCCTTATGCCACTTATCTCTCGACAGATGCCAATGGCTTTTGAGGTAGGGAAGAATTTTTTCAAGAATGCTCTCACCATATCAGTCCATGATGTGATGGATCCGGGTGGTAAGTAGAATAACCACTCTTTGGCATAATCGTCTAGAGAAAAAGGGAAGGCTCTAAGTTTGATATCCTCTTCTGGAATACCTTGGGGTCTCATGGTTGAGCACACAACGTGGAATGCCTTCAAATGCTTGTGAGGATCTTCATTTTCTAGGCCTCTGAATTTAGGAAGGAGATGAATCAGACCTGTCCTTAGCTCGAATGGTGCTGTCAATAGGGGATATTCAATGCATAAGGGTGCTTGATCTCCTGCTTGTTCAGCTAACTCTCCAAGAGTTCTCTCCCGTGGTTGTGGTGCTTGTATGGGCACGTTTCTTGCTTGATTTTCAGCTTCTACATGTGCAGCAGGTGGTGCTGCCATTGCTGGATTTTCTGCCATGACCAGAAGTTCAGTTTCTGGTGCAAATTCAGCAGTAGTAGGTGCGGTGATGGAAGTTTCTGCTAGTGCAGAAATTTCTTCAGCAGGGGCAGTAGGTGGTCTGTGAGATGGTGTTGTTGATGAAGATGGTCTTGAGGCTTGGTTCCTCAAATTTGCTTGCTTCCTTAAGCTCTTGGCAGTCTTTTCAATCTCAGGGTCGTAAAGAAGAGTGTCTTTATGGCCAGACCTGGTCATAAAGGGAAAACACGTTAGTTTAAATCAATTCCCCGGCAACGGCGCCAATTTTTGATAGGCGGTTGTCGAAGCCGTCAAAAATAAACCTATTATCAACCAACAAAATAAATTTGTAGATAGTGGCAATAGGGTCGAACCACAGGGAATTGACACTAAAGGTCTTCCTAATAATAACCAAGATAAGTAAATAACAAATAATTAAAAGAGGGGGGTTTGAGTTGATTAATTAAAACTAAATAGCAAAAGAAAGCAATAATTTAAAGATGAGTAAATCAATAAGAGACAAGCTTCTAGTTGAAGTATGGTTTTATTTCAGATTGTTTAGAATTGATCATTGATTCTTTAACTCTCTTATTTATTCCAATAAATTAGTTTTGGATGTGGAAGACGCTTCTCACAATCCAAATTCCTCCTTAGTTCTAGTTTGATTAGGAAACCTTCGCTAATCAAACACTAATCAACAAGTTGCCAAGGAACGTCCTTGGGGCATTGTAGCATCGAACAACTGTTGACTGCATTAAGACTTAGAGAAACCCAATTCTATCCTTGCCAACCGCGTGGTCAAGTTTAGATTATGCAATTTGATTAAATGTGTATTTGAACAACCTAAGCAATTACGGACCTAAATCATTCAAACAATATTACTTAAGCAATTTAAAAGCAATGGGCCCTTATTAATTCTAAAAGCAAAGTAATAATGATGGAAAACTCAAATTGCATAAATATTGAAAATAAATAGAAGTTTAACAATAGAGATTTAAATCTCCCAATTCATCACAAAATCTGAAATTCACCAACTTCAACTAGAAAAGAAAGAGTTTAGCCACTCATAGTGGACTAAATACACAAAAAGATGAAAAGAAAAGAAAAAGGAAGATGCTGGAGAGTTTCTGGCGAGTTGAGTTGCTGATCAGACGATGCCTTTGCTGGTTTGGAGGCTGCCCTTTTTATAGCTGAAGAGTTCCATCCTTCTAGGTTTTTGAAATCCCTTTTTAATTTGGCTTGTGATTCCTCTTTTGATGTTGAATTTAATTGCAACTGGAATTCCTTAGGTGAGAAACTCTTTCGTGGCTCTTGGAATTGTTTTGGTAGTGATTGAGTTGGATTTGGACTTCTGAAAACTTGAAATTCGGTTTCCTGAACAATTTCCCGCTCTGCTGTATTTTCTGCTGTCAAAGTGATTTGCCCGGTGATTTGACCAGTTTCTTCAAGTGAATGGGCAAATCACAGACCTGATCACGTTTCTGCCAGTCAGTTCTCTCTGTCTTCTGCGAGTGATTTGGCCAGTGATCTTCGAGTTTCTTGGGCAAATCGCTGGGCAAATCACTGCTGTCTGTTGCCTCCGGGTTTCTACTTTAACTTGATCTGGGCAGTGATTGGAGCAGATTTTCTGGTGATCTTGGGCAAATCACTGGGCAAATCATCCTTTTGTAATTTTTCTGCACTTTTTCTCCCATTTTCCAATTTCTTCCTTTTCTGTAAAAACAAGATAAAAACCATAAATTAAACTAAAAAATGTGTAAATAAGCAATAATAATTATGATAAAAATGTGGCTAAATTATGCTTGATCAATGTATTTAATGCGTTTAAGTAAAAAGGAAAATGAGTTTTGTATGAAAATAATCTTGGAGGAAAACCCAGGTTCGGCCGCCGAACCTCAAGTTCGGCCGCCGAACATGCAGGCATTTCGGGTGTGCCTTAGGCCCCCGAAGGCATAATTGAGGGAAGTCCATGTTCGGCCGCCAAACCTCAATTTCGGCCGCCGAACATGGCATGCATGCGGAGGCACGTTCGGCCCCCGAACGTGGCCTGGCCAGCCACTATAAAAGGGTCCCTTAGCCGAAAATGGGCGAGCTTTTTCCCCATTTTTGGCCAAGGTGAGCTCTCCGCCGTTCCTCACCAATCTTTGATGTTCTTCCTGTAGATCTTTCAAGATTTTCATTTGTTTTAACCTTGTTTTGAGGATTTTGAGCTTTTGAGCAAAGTTTTGGAGCTTGGAGGTTCAAGAACTCAAATCTCTCCCACCTCCGAATTTTAGGTCGTCTCTCTCTCGATCTTCAAGAGGTAAGAGCCGATCTTAAGCTCATTGCATGTTTTAAGTAAGTTTTATGAAGATCTTTGGGGTAGAATGCATGTTTAGCTTATAGTTAGGTTTTTGAGTTTATGTTATGTTTTGAGCAATGTATGTTGAATTTGTGTTGCTTGATGTGTTGTAGTTGGGGTTTAAGGTAGTTTGAGACCCCTAGGAGCTTGTATGCATGTTTTGGTTGAGCAAAATGCATGATGGCATGAGTTTGAGGCATTTGTGCATGTTTGAACCTAGTTTCTGCCCTTCGGGAGAAACCAGGTTCGGCAGCCGAAAGGACTTTCGGCCGCCGAACCCTCTTGTGGAGGCAGCCTTCGGCTGCCGAAGCTTGCCCTCGAAAGGAGACTTTCGTCTCTGTCTGGGAGTTTCGGCCGCCGAAAGTGCCGCCGAACATGCATGAGTTTCGCCTCTGTCTGGGAGTTTCGGCCGTCGAAGGTGCCGCCGAACCTGCCTGACTTTCGGCTCTGGAGAGACTTTCGACCGCCGAACTTGCTGCCAAAAGTGCCCTGTCCAGCCTTCTTTTACATGTTTTGCATGATTGTTTCATGATGTTCTAGGGGGTTTTTGGGGAGTAGTTTAGAGTTATGTTCATGTTTGGTTGGTCCCTCATTTGAGTCCACCTGCGTAGGTTCGGACCCGAGGAACCGATGACCCCAGCAGTGAGTTCAGCTGCTTCTGAGTCAGTAGAGCTTCAGCTAGAGGTGAGTGGAATAACTCTTATGCTTTTAAATAAATAAACCCGTTTTAGCATGATTCACGCATCATGAATGCCATAAGATATTTTAGGTTGTTTGCATTAGAAATCACGAATATGTTGCATTGCATAATATGTTGATGATGTGGATGAATGTTGAATGATCCTTTAGTCCTCGTATGTTATGATATGATGATGATACGGTACGAAAGACCAGTGAGGCCCATTCTACGCCCCTGGCATTATGGAATGTTATGTCATGCTATGTTATGATTATGTAAGAGAAAGACCAGTGAGGCCCATTCTACGCCCCTGGCACAGTTGGACCATGTAGAGGACTATTGGTGACAAATTCATCTTTGATGTGATTAGCTGTGATGTGATGCATTTCATGTTATCATATGTTTCAAATGTTTTATTATTCTGCTCACTGGGCTCTTGTAGCTCACCCCTCTCCCTTAACCCCAGGTTTGCAGGTACAGGGTAGACCAGGAGGTCAGCAAGAGTAATGAAGTCTTATGCATATAATAGCTAGAATGTGGACATGACAAATCGTAGAAAGATGTAATGTAAAAGTACAGTATAGATATGTAATGTATTGATGTTTGAGGATGTTAGAAGTGTGCTTGACCATAGTATATTGTAATCCCTTTTTAATACATGATCTTAGATGTTTTATACTGCTTATGTAAACCAACTCAACACATGTTATGCCACCCCATTGGGGGCATTGATGAGATCCCACAGAGGGGTTAAGTTTATGATTATGGCTATGTTCAGTGTATGCACAGGTTGAGTTTGGTGTATGAGAAAATGAATGAAAGGAAAGTTTTAATTTTTATGTATGTTGTTGATCATGTATGGGATTAATCAGGTTCACAGGATGTATGTTAGGCTTGCTACGGGTCCCGGCGGCCTTAAGTCGACCCGGATCCTAGCGCCGGTAGCGGTTCGATTTTCGGGTCGTTACAAAATGGTATCAGAGCCCTAGGTTCATATGGTCGAACCTAGAGTGTCGGGCTCATAGAGGTTATAGAAGGTCAAGCACAATAGGAATATCATGTCCACTAGGATAGGATGTGGAGTCCTGTCTTGCATGATGATGTGAAATGCCATGATTATATGCATGTGCATTAATGATATGTGATGTATGTGATGAGGGTTCATGTGTGCCCACATGAACCATATGATGCTAATGTTTGCTTGTTATGTGCTGCCTTTCAGAAAATAGGATGAGAGGAACTCGTCGATCTGCACGATTGACTGGAGTGCCACCTGAGGATGAGGGCATGAGCGCCCGTCCTCCTACATTGCCTAGGGCAATGTCTAGTAGGTCTAACAGAGAAAGAGCAGTAAGAGACCCTAGAAGGTATTTGGATCTGGGTAGAAGCAGATCAGTCAGAGGAACAGTTCAGGGAGGAGCGTCAGAGGACATGGGGGATGATATGGATGCAGAGCAGAGGAGGGATGGCAGTCTGGGAGTTAGCATGTCAGAAGAGGGAATGGGAGAGTCCAAAGGAGGCACTCAGGCCTCAGGATTTGTTCAGCCACCCCACTACCCACACTTCTCACAAAATCCCTGGTATTCGATGGGAGGTACATCGGATTACCCTAGCTTCACCCCTTATCCCACATAGATGCCATACCCATCCTACTACCCACCATATTCACAATACCCAATGTAACAGCCCGAAAACCGAACTGCTACCGGCACTAGGATCCAGATCGACTTAAGGTCGCCGGGACCCGTAGTAAGCCTGCTCTGAACTCTGTGTACCTGTGAAATCCCATCCATGATCATACATTTTCTGTAAAAACATCAAACTTTTCTTCATTCCAAGGCTTAACCTGTGCATGCACTCTCTCTGTTCTCTACTCATCCCTACTAGAGCTCCTCATGGCTCTAGGCGGATCAAACTCATAATGTTAAGCCTGGTTTTGCTCATAAACATACAACAATAAAGAAACATACATAAACTGATCTTGTGACTCCACAAAGGGATTACAACTCTTATAAGTCAAGCACTATTCTATACACTGTACATATACACTATCTTTATACAGTTACATGTCCACACTAGCTATTACAATACTCTGTACTCTTCCTGTACTCTGCTGAGTTCTCTCTGACCTCTGAACCTGCACAACTGGAGTTAGGGGAGAGGGATGAGCTACTATAGCCCAGTGAGTAGAAGAGTAATAAAATAACAGGTGATAAAACATGCTCTCATGGAATGCAACACATAATCACATCACCTCGGCCGGACGGATCAAAACTCCCTCTATCTCATCTGGGGTACCGGAGTACCATGTGCCTGGTCCCCGTAGGGCTGTTCCAGGTCTTTGTGTCTGGTCCCCGTAGGGCTGTTCCAGGTCTTTCCTCTGAGGGCTAATGAATCCTCACGAAGTCCGTGCCGTCTCACATAAGCAATGTACAAGGAGCCATGCCAAGTACAAGGATACATGCAATGCGTCATATTCGTGTACTCTAATGCACTCACCCTATTGCATAGTCATGATGCATGAAGCATGATAAAATATTCAGTTGTCATATTAAAACAAGTTAAGTTCCACTCACCTGTAGTTCTCTCTGAACTGACTCTGCAGGTTCTGACACTGGACTCACTGCTGACCTCCCTGATTCCTCTGGTCCGTACCTACACAGGTGGACTCAAATGAGGGACCAAACTCACTCAAGACCATCTCGAAGAAACTCCCCAAAACCCCTTGTAATACCCGGCTAGAATCCGGCACCGGAATTCCTATTATCTGGCGGAATCCGGGGTGTTGGGATTCTATCTAAGGGTAGGAGTTATGTGTTACTAAGGATTATGATGTGTTTAAATGTTTTTTTTTAAGATAAATGGAACTAAGTTATGAGTTGAAATGACCTAAGGCAGTTGAGCCAAGTTCGGCCGCCGAAAGTAAGTTCGGCCGCCGAAAGTGTTTGGCTTCCGAAGGGAAGTTCGGCCCCCGAATGTTGCATGGTCTTGCATGTGATTGGGCAGCCGACGATGAGTTGGCCAGCCAAGCTGAGTCATGGCTTTTGACAGATGTTGGCCTCAGATTCTTGCCATGAATTAGCCACGTCTTCTATGACTCATCTGCAAGTGTTTTGAGCAGCTCATGCAGGAGTTTGCTCATTCACCAAGTTTTGAAGGGTTTGAAGCAAAAAGTGTGTTTAAGAGAGTTTGAGAGTGTGAGAAGAGGTGATCCGTTTTCCCTTGTTCAGAGTGTTTAGCTTCTTGCTACAGGAGGTAAGTGATGCACTTGAACATGTGTATATGTTTCTGAGTTTATGGGGATAAAGGAAGGAGATGCATGCTTAGGGTATTAATGGTAGTTTTAAAGAATTATGCATGGTTACATGTTTATATGTATGTTTGTTTTGTTGTTTGGGGTTATTAGCTAGTTTTGGACCCCTGTGATCATATACATGAGTATATGTATGTTGAGGAGGTGAAGTTTGCATGGTTTGAGAAGTTGAAGGAAAGAAGGAGATGGTTTGCCGTTGAAACTGAGTTCCGGATGAACTCAGGTTCGGCAGCCGAAAGTTCATTCGGCCGCCGAACCTCTTGCATGGTAGCTTAGGCTGCCACAGCTTGCCCCGAGTGTTTTTGTATGTTCGGCTCTGTTTGGGGGATTCGGCCGCCGAAGGTGCCGCCGAAGGTGCTTGAGTTTCGTCTCTGGAGAGGACATTCGGCCGCTGAACCTGCCGCCGAAAGTGTTCTGTCCAGCTTTTCTTTTGCATGCTTTGCATGGTTAGTTAAGTGAGTTTCAGGGGATTCTTGGGGAGTTTAATAGAGGTATTGATAAGTTAATTTGGTCCCTCATTTGAGTCCATCTGTATAGGTACAGACCAGAGGAACCAGAGAGAGCAGCAGTGAGTACTGCTCCAGAGGTGAGCCTGCAGAGTCAGTCAGTCCAGATAGCCAGAGGTGAGTGGAACGAAACTTATGACTTTTAATTGAATCACAAACTGCTTTTAGCATATCTCATGCATCATGTTTATGCCATAGGTTGTTTACATTAGTATTCACGAATATGTTGCATTGCATTGTTATTTGATGATGTGAGTAAATGCTGAATGATCCAATAGTCACAGACAGGAAGACCAGGAGCCTTTGACTACGCCCTGGCACGTATAGCAAAGACCAGGAGCCTTTGACTACGCCCTGGCAGGTATATAGCATAGTCCAGGAGCCTTTGACTACGCCCTGGCAATGGTAAGTTTACAGGTGTTATATACACATATACATATATGACAGGAAGACCAGGTGCTCGATTCTACGCCCTGGCACAGAGTTACTGGGACTATGTGGTGATAGGTTTACTCTTGATGTGGCTTGTCTGTGATATGGTGCATTTCATGAGATCATATTTTACTGAGATGTTTTACTGTTCTACTCACTGGGCTATAGAGCTCATCCCACTCCCTTAACCCCAGTTTTGCAGGTTCAGTATTCAGTGTACAGTGTACAGGAAGGGACAGTCCAGCAGAGTACAGGAAAAGTAAAGAGATCTGTAATAGCTTAGAGTGGACATGTAATATTAAAGAGATATAATAGTTGTTGCTAGACCTAGTAATGTATGTTTTGTACATGATCTGTATATGTATATATGTTTTCTTGTATGTGAAAACCAGGCTTAACAGGTATGAGTTAACCCATCTAGAGCAAGCTCTAGTCAGGGATACAGAGTACAGAGTACATGAGTACAGAGTACAGAGATAGTGCATGCACAGGTTAAGCCTTGGTTCAGCAAAGAGTTTTATTTTCGCATAAAATGTATGATCATGTATGAGGTTTACAGGTACACAGAGAGTATAGCAGGCTTGCTACGGGTTCTGGCGGCCTTAAGCCGACCTGAATCCTAGCGCCGGTGACGGTCCTTCTTGGGGTCGTTACAGATTGGTATCAGAGCCCTAGGTTCACATGATCGGACCTATAGAGACAGTGTTGGGTTCAGATAGGTTAGAAGTGGTCAAGCACAATAGGAAATATCATGTCCATTAGGATAGGGTCTTGAGTCCTATCTGCTATGATATGCCATGAGTATTGTATGTGTATGATTGATATGTGATGTTTATGTGCTAAAGTGGTATGTTATATGTTGTGTTTCCAGAGTAAAGATGCGAGGAACTCGTCGATCAGCTCGATTGACTGGAGTCCCACCAGAGAATGAGAGACCAGCTGCTCGTCCTCCTGCATTGCCAAGGGCAAGGTCTCAGAGATCTAGCAGGGAAGGTACGTCGATAGACCCTAGAAGGTCTGTAGACGAGAGCAGAAGAGGAACAGTTAGGGGAGGAAGATCAGAGGAAAGAAGGGAAGATATGGAGATTGATCAGTCTAGAGATGACAGCATGGGTATGGGCAGTTTTGAGGAAGGTATGGGAGAATCACAGGGTGGTGCTCAGACCTCAGGTTTTGGCTATCCATCTTTGTTTCAGGAGCCAGAGTATCCGATGGAGGGGATGTCGGAGTACTCTCGATTTGACCCATATCCTACATATATGCCTTATATGCCATATCCTCACTATTACCCATCATATCCACCATATCCTATGTATCCCTCTTCCCCTATACATCCAAGTGCAGCACACCTAGAGCCAAATGAACCAAATGAACCAGAATTACCACCAGAACCAGTAGCTCCTGTTGTTGACAGACATGAACCTAGCTCATCTGGAGGTAAAGTCCAAATGACGGAGTACTTGAAATTGGATGCTCCTAAATACAACACGGGAGATGATCCATTTGATTACCTCAGAGCAGTTAGGATGATCACCAGTGAGTTGGGAGCAGATGATAGGAGAGCCATTGAGATGGCAGGTTTCACAATAAAATGTAAGAAAGCCAGAGAATGGTTTAAGAATTATGTGGAGCCTAGAATGGACAGCATGTCATGGGGAGAGTTCGCCAATGAGTTTGCAGGGTGGGCTTTTCCTGACAGTTCGAGGGAGATGAAAGTAATTGAATTTGAACAGTTAAGACAGATAGATGAGATGAGTGTTGATGAATTCACAGATAAGTTCCTGGATCTGCTTCAGTACGTGGGTCAAGCCTATGATACTGATCAGAAGAAAGCAAGGAGATATACCATGAGACTTCATCCTAGGTATTCTTCTTTGATCCTTCCAGCTGAGAAGGAGAATTTTCATTCGATAGTGGACGCAGCCAGGAAAATGGAAGCTAGTGCCAATATTCAGAAACAGTCAAGGGCACAAGCTTCGGGTTCTAAGGCCCCCAGTTCAGGTTCTACAGGCAGTAAGAGATGGGATAGAGCGAGAGGAACAAGGAAAGGGTTCTGGAGTAAAGTCAAGTCAGGTCTGGGAATAGGTAGTGGCTCAAGCTCTGGCACAGCTCCAGTCTGCAGACGATGCGGAAAACCACATGGCGGAGTTTGTCGGTTGGGATCTACAGCTTGTTTTCGATGTGGACAGGAAGGGCATATTGCTCGGGATTGTCCGCAGATGACTTTTGCACCATCCCAGCAGATGAGTTCAGGCAGTGTGGTACAGCCAGTTGTACGGCCAGTAGCTCCAGTCATGCCTCAGACTAGTGGCAGAGGTAGAGGTAGAGGGGTAGCCTCTACTTCAGCAGCAGGTTCCTGAGGCGGAAATCCGGTAGCCCCAGCACGGATTTTCACAGTGACACAAGAGGAGGCTAACACGTCGAACACAGTGGTGTCAGGTAATCTCATCATTGGGTGTTCTGATGTGTATGCTTTGATGGACCCCGGTGCTTCTCATTCCTTTATTGCTTCGAGAGCCATAGAGCGATTGGGTTTGATCAGTTCTGAGTTAGAGTATCCTCTCTGGGTCAGTGGACCTAGATGTGACCCATCAGTGGCAGTGTCAGTCTGTCGTTTCAGTCCAGTGTTTATAGAGGGTAGATGCCTTCCAGCTGACCTTGTGGTTCTAGACTTGACTGATTTTGATGTCATTCTAGGGATGGATTGGCTATCTGCATATAGTGCTACGTTGGACTGTCGAGAGAAGCTAGTGAGTCTCAGAGACCAGGATGGGTCAGAGTGTGTCTTCAGAGGAGACAGGAGAGGTACACCCAGAGGTATGATTTCAGCCCTTCAGGCTCGTCGTTTGCTTAGGAGGGGTTGTCAGGGGTTTCTAGCTCATGTGAGAGAGCTAGACAGTCAGGTGAGGGAACCAGCCACAGTACCAGTAGTTCGAGAATTTCTCGATGTATTCCCAGATGATTTGCCAGGACTACCACCTGATAGGGAGATAGGGTTTGAAATTGAATTACTGCCAGGTACTAGACCTATCTCTATTCCTCCCTACAGGATGGCGCCAGCTGAGTTAACAGAGTTGAAAGCACAGTTGCAGGACTTGATAGATAAGGGTTTCATCCGCCCTAGTACCTCACCTTGGGGTGCTCCAGTGCTCTTTGTCAGAAAGAAGGATGGATCCTTTAGACTTTGTATCGACTACAGACAGTTGAACAAGGTCACTATCAAGAATAGGTATCCTTTACCTAGGATTGATGATCTATTTGACCAGCTAGCTGGAGCAGGTTGTTTCTCGAAAATAGATCTGAGATCTGGGTATCATCAGTTGAGAGTCAGAGAGGCAGATGTGCCTAAGACAGCTTTCCGGACCAGGTATGGGCATTATGAGTTCTTAGTGATGCCGTTCGGGTTGACTAACGCCCCTGCAGCATTTATGGATCTCATGAACAGGGTATTCAGTGAGTTTCTGGATCACTTTGTCATTGTGTTTATCGATGATATCTTAGTGTATTCCAGAGATGCAGAGGAGCATGCCCAGCATCTGAGGATCGTTTTGCAGACACTGAGAGAGCATGGTTTATATGCCAAGTTCTCGAAGTGTGAGTTTTGGTTACGGAGCATTTCCTTCTTGGGACATGTGGTATCAGCAGAGGGTATTGAGGTAGACCCCAAGAAGATAGAGGCTGTAGCTAATTGGCCCAGACCCACGACAGTGACTGAGATTAAAAGCTTTCTGGGACTGGCAGGTTACTATAGAAGGTTCGTTCAGAACTTCTCAAAGATAGCAGCTCCTATGACCAAATTGACTCAGAAGAACCAGAAGTTTATCTGGTCAGACCAGTGTGAAGAGAGCTTTGAAGAGCTCAAGAGGAGATTGACAACAGCACCAGTGTTAGCTCTGCCTGTCAATAATGAAGAGTTCACAGTGTTCTGTGATGCATCTCGAGTGGGATTGGGTTGTGTATTGATGCAGAGTGATAGAGTAATAGCTTATGCTTCTAGACAGTTGAAGAAGCACGAGTTGAATTACCCTACCCATGACCTAGAGATGGCAGCAGTTATCTTTGCACTTAAGATGTGGCGGCATTACCTCTACGGGGTTAAATGCGAGATCTTCACTGATCATAAGAGTTTACAGTACATCTTAAGTCAGAGAGAGCTGAATTTGAGGCAGAGAAGGTGGGTTGAATTGCTCAGTGATTATGATTGTAAGATCCAGTATCATCCGGGTAAGGCGAATGTTGTCGCAGACGCCCTAAGCCGGAAGTCACTAGGCAGTTTATCCCATATAGCAGTAGAGCGGAGACCGGTTGTGATGGAGCTTTATAAGCTCTTTGACGAAGGATTACAGTTAGAGTTGTCTGGTACAGGTGCATTGATAGCACAGATGAGAGTGACACCTGTGTTTCTGGAGCAGATAGCATAGAGACAGCATGAGGACCCTGAGTTGATGAAAATTGCCAGGACTGTTCAGTCAGGCAATAGTGCAGAGTTCAGATTTGACAGTAAAGGGATCCTACGCTATGGGAGTCGACTTTGTGTACCAGATAGGGGCAGTGTGAAGGAAGACATTATGAGGGAAGCTCATAATGCGAGGTATAGTGTTCACCCAGGAGCTACCAAGATGTATCAGGATCTGAAAAGGGTCTATTGGTGGCCAGCCATGAAGAAAGAAGTGGCGCAGTTCGTGACAGCCTGTGAGGTTTGTCAGCGGGTGAAATTAGAGCATCAGAAACCAGCAGGAATGCTTAACCCATTAGCGATTCCAGAGTGGAAATGGGAGAACATAGCCATGGATTTTGTAGTGGGTTTACCAGTAGCGTCCAACAGGATAGACTCGATATGGGTGATTGTGGACAGACTCACGAAATCTGCTCATTTTCTTCCAGTACGGAGTAACTATTCTGTGGATAAGTTGGCACAGGTCTATCTGGATGAGATAGTGAGATTACATGGAGTTCCAGTGTCTATAGTTTCAGACAGAGGACCACAGTTTACTTCCCGCTTTTGGCGGAGTCTGCAAAGTGCGATGGGCACGAGAATAGATTTTAGTACTGCTTTCCACCCACAGACTGATGGACAGTCAGAAAGGACCATCCAGACCATAGAGGATATGCTTCGCCTATGTGTGTTAGACTTTGGCGGTTCTTGGAGGCAGCATCTACCTTTGGTGGAGTTTGCCTACAATAACAGTCATCATGCTAGCATTGGGATGGCTCCTTATGAAGCATTATATGGGAGGAAGTGCAGATCCCCTGTTTGTTGGGAAGAGGTAGGAGAGAAGGCTCTTGCAGGGCCAGAGTTAGTAGACATTACCAGTCAAATGGTGCCCATGATCAGAGAGAGAATCAGAACAGCTCAGAGTAGACAGAAAAGTTATGCAGACGTTCGCAGAAAGCAGTTAGAGTTTCAGGAGGGTAATTGGGTATTGCTGAAAGTGTCTCCAATGAAAGGAGTGATTCGGTTTGGAAAGAAAGGTAAATTAGCTCCACGGTACATTGGACCCTTTGAGGTGTTGCAGAGGATCGGAAATGTGTCGTATAAGCTGGATTTACCTGCTTCTATGGAGAGAATTCACCCGGTATTTCATGTTTCTATGCTACGACAGTTTGTGACAGATCCGAATCAGGTTCTGAGTGAGCCTGAGGTGGAGATTCATACAGATCTTACCTATATAGAGCAGCCAGTGCGGATTCTGGACACGCAGATCAGACAGCTAAGGAACAAGGAGATTCCAATGGTGAAAGTTTTATGGAACCACCATAATTTAGAAGAGTGCACATGGGAGACGCGGGAGTCTATGCTCCAGCAGTATCCATATTTATTTTAAGGTTAGTTTTCTCCTTGTGTTTTGTTCTGTGTTTTAGGAACATCCGAGGACGAATGTTCTTAAGGAGGGGAGAATGTAATACCCGGCTAGAATCCGGCACCGGAATTCCTATTATCTGGCGGAATCCGGGGTGTTGGGATTCTATCTAAGGGTAGGAGTTATGTGTTACTAAGGATTATGATGTGTTTAAATGTGTTTTTTAAGATAAATGGAACTAAGTTATGAGTTGAAATGACCTAAGGCAGTTGAGCCAAGTTCGGCCGCCGAAAGTAAGTTCGGCCGCCGAAAGTGTTTGGCTTCCGAAGGGAAGTTCGGCCCCCGAATGTTGCATGGTCTTGCATGTGATTGGGCAGCCGACGATGAGTTGGCCAGCCAAGCTGAGTCATGGCTTTTGACAGATGTTGGCCTCAGATTCTTGCCATGAATTAGCCACGTCTTCTATGACTCATCTGCAAGTGTTTTGAGCAGCTCATGCAGGAGTTTGCTCATTCACCAAGTTTTGAAGGGTTTGAAGCAAAAAGTGTGTTTAAGAGAGTTTGAGAGTGTGAGAAGAGGTGATCCGTTTTCCCTTGTTCAGAGTGTTTAGCTTCTTGCTACAGGAGGTAAGTGATGCACTTGAACATGTGTATATGTTTCTGAGTTTATGGGGATAAAGGAAGGAGATGCATGCTTAGGGTATTAATGGTAGTTTTAAAGAATTATGCATGGTTACATGTTTATATGTATGTTTGTTTTGTTGTTTGGGGTTATTAGCTAGTTTTGGACCCCTGTGATCATATACATGAGTATATGTATGTTGAGGAGGTGAAGTTTGCATGGTTTGAGAAGTTGAAGGAAAGAAGGAGATGGTTTGCCGTTGAAACTGAGTTCCGGATGAACTCAGGTTCGGCAGCCGAAAGTTCATTCGGCCGCCGAACCTCTTGCATGGTAGCTTAGGCTGCCACAGCTTGCCCCGAGTGTTTTTGTATGTTCGGCTCTGTTTGGGGGATTCGGCCGCCGAAGGTGCCGCCGAAGGTGCTTGAGTTTCGTCTCTGGAGAGGACATTCGGCCGCTGAACCTGCCGCCGAAAGTGTTCTGTCCAGCTTTTCTTTTGCATGCTTTGCATGGTTAGTTAAGTGAGTTTCAGGGGATTCTTGGGGAGTTTAATAGAGGTATTGATAAGTTAATTTGGTCCCTCATTTGAGTCCATCTGTATAGGTACAGACCAGAGGAACCAGAGAGAGCAGCAGTGAGTACTGCTCCAGAGGTGAGCCTGCAGAGTCAGTCAGTCCAGATAGCCAGAGGTGAGTGGAACTAAACTTATGACTTTTAATTGAATCACAAACTGCTTTTAGCATATCTCATGCATCATGTTTATGCCATAGGTTGTTTACATTAGTATTCACGAATATGTTGCATTGCATTGTTATTTGATGATGTGAGTAAATGCTGAATGATCCAATAGTCACAGACAGGAAGACCAGGAGCCTTTGACTACGCCCTGGCACGTATAGCAAAGACCAGGAGCCTTTGACTACGCCCTGGCAGGTATATAGCAAAGTCCAGGAGCCTTTGACTACGCCCTGGCAATGGTAAGTTTACAGGTGTTATATACACATATACATATATGACAGGAAGACCAGGTGCTCGATTCTACGCCCTGGCACAGAGTTACTGGGACTATGTGGTGACAGGTTTACTCTTGATGTGGCTTGTCTGTGATATGGTGCATTTCATGAGATCATATTTTACTGAGATGTTTTACTGTTCTACTCACTGGGCTATAGAGCTCATCCCACTCCCTTAACCCCAGTTTTGCAGGTTCAGTATTCAGTGTACAGTGTACAGGAAGGGACAGTCCAGCAGAGTACAGGAAAAGTAAAGAGATCTGTAATAGCTTAGAGTGGACATGTAATATTAAAGAGATATAATAGTTGTTGCTAGACCTAGTAATGTATGTTTTGTACATGATCTGTATATGTATATATGTTTTCCTGTATGTGAAAACCAGGCTTAACAGGTATGAGTTAACCCATCTAGAGCAAGCTCTAGTCAGGGATACAGAGTACAGAGTACATGAGTACAGAGTACAGAGATAGTGCATGCACAGGTTAAGCCTTGGTTCAGCAAAGAGTTTTATTTTCGCATAAAATGTATGATCATGTATGAGGTTTACAGGTACACAGAGAGTATAGCAGGCTTGCTATGGGTTCTGGCTGCCTTAAGCCGACCTGAATCCTAGCGCCGGTGACGGTCCTTCTCGGGGTCGTTACACCCCTCTAAACAATCCTCAAACCATCACATAAAACATGCTAAAGAAAGCTGGACAGGGCACTTTCGGCAGCAAGTTCGGCGGCCGAAACCCTTCTCCAGAGACGAAACTCATGCATGTTCGGCGGCACCTTCGGCGGCCGAAGGTCTCGTCCAGAGACGAAACTCACACCCTTTCGGCGGCCGAACTCCCTCTTTCGGCGGCCGAAAGTCTCTTTCTAAACCGAAAGCCTAGCTTTCGGGGGCAACCTTTGGCAGCCGAAACTGCCTCCACAAGGGGTTCGGCGGCCGAACCTTCCTTCGGCGGCCGAACCTGGTTTTGCCCGAAGGACAGAACCCTGCTCTGTTTCATGCCAACTTTGCCCAAAAACCTACAAACATGCATATCAACTATTCCCAACTAGCATATACACATATATATGCACAAGGGGTCTAAAACTACCCTAAAACCCCAAACAAACATAGCACATAACACTTAAACATGTTTGAACACCACAAATCACCAAAAACCTCACCTAAACCTAAACATGCCTACTACCCATACAAACTTCCTAAAACCTTTCAAAATCATCAAAGAAGCTCAGGATCTTCACTTACCTCTTACACAACTTGAGGATGAAGGATCCTAACGTGGAGATATGAAGAAAAGCTCTTCCAAAGCTCCAAGCTTCAAAACTTGGTTCTTTTGCTCAAAACCTTCATAAGTCACCAAAACTCTTAAAACTCTTGAAAGATTTGATGAAAATCATGGAAAACATGAAAGTCAACGTGGGAGAGGCTGAAACTCACCTCTGGCTGCAAGTGGAGGAGAAATAACCTCCTTCCACCGACCCTTGGCCCTTTTATAGGTGGCTGGCCAGACCACCTTCGGCAGCCGAACGTGAAGCCGCAACCATGCAATGTTCGGCGGCCGAAAGTGACCTTCGGCGGCCAAACCTTTGCATTTCTCCCTTGTTGCTTTGCTTTCAAAACTCAATGCTTTTAACACGTCAAAACATGAAAACAAGTGAAACGACCTTGGAAAACATATGTATTACCCTTCTCGAGGGTTCCGACACCCGAGATTCCACCGGACGACAGGAATTCCGATGCCGGACTCGAGCCGGGTATTACATTCTCCCCCCCTTAAGAACATTCGTCCCCGAATGTCCCTAACACAACATAAACACATAGAAAAGGGGAAAAACTAACCTTAAAACAGATATGGGTATTGCTGGAGCATAGACTCCCGAGTCTCCCAAGTGCACTCTTCTAGGTTGTGGTGGTTCCACAGAACTTTCACCATTGATATCTCCTTGTTTCTCAGCTTTCTGATCTGGGTGTCAAGGATCCGCACTGGTTGCTCTATATAGGTGAGATCACTTAAGATTTCCACCTCAGGTTCACTAAGAACCTTCTCTGGATCTGACACAAACTTCCGCAACATAGAAACATGGAATACCGGGTGAATTTGTTCGATAGAAGCAGGTAAATCTAGCTTATACGACACAGGCCCGATCTTCTGCAAGATCTCAAAGGGACCAATGTACCGTGGGGCCAGTTTACCCTTCTTCCCAAACCGAACCACTCCCTTCATCGGAGACACCTTGAGCAATACCATAAAACCTATAAAACACCCATAACATGCATACCATCACTTCTCAACTATCATATAACATATCTCAAGCATATAGGGGCTGATAAACTAACTCAAACCCCAAAAACAACCTCAAAACTCATCAAAGCTCAAATGAGCAACATATGCTCAAACTCATGGTTACACCCAAACCGTGCTATAAAACTCTCTAAAAACTCTTAAAACAAACTTTAAACATAAGGGGAGGTGAGGATCCATGCTTACCTCTTGAAGAACTAGAGGATTGATGATCCAAGCTTGGAGATGGGTGAAAAACTCAATCAAAGTCTCCAAGTGCTCATTTTGCTTCCTTTTGCTCAAAACTCTAAAACAAAGCTCAAATCAAGTTAAAACATGCAAGATTTGAGGAAAACATGAAAAATCACACCAAGGAGAGCTTGAACCCACCTTTGACCCAAAAACAGAGTGTTTAACCCTCAAGTCTCGGGCAAAGGTGCTTTTGTAGTGACCAACCGACTCTTCCTTCGGCGGCCTAACGTGCATGCGAAACCATGCAACTTTCGGCGGCCGAACTTCACCTTCGGCGGCCGAACCTGGCTTTTGTCCCCTTGGTCTTTTCATTTCAACTCTCAATTTTTCTTAACTCAAAACATGCAAACATGAGAAAAATATTGTAAAAACATCTTAAAAACCTTTCTTATACCCTTAGGGCAAGCTCCGACATCCTCGAATCCCGACTTCCAACGGAAATTCCGCCGGAACGTAGGAATTCCGATACCGGGGTCTAGCCGGGTATTACACCATATCCCCCTCCTGGAACTCTATCTGCTTCCTACGGATGTCTGCATAGCTTTTCTGTCTGCTTACAGCTATTCTGATCCTCTCTCTGATGATAGGCACTAACTTGCTGGTTATCTCAACTAACTCTGGCCCTGCAAGAGTTTTCTCTCCTACCTCTTCCCAGCAAACAGGTGTTCGGCACTTCCTCCCATATAAAGCTTCATAAGGGGCCATCCCTAGGCTAGCATGATGGCTGTTGTTGTAGGCAAACTCCACCAGAGGTAGATGCTACCTCCAAGAACCGCCAAAGTCTAACACACACATTCTCAGCATATCTTCGATGGTCTGGATGGTCCTCTCTGACTGCCCGTCTGTCTGTGGATGGAAAGCAGTGCTGAAATCCAACCTTGTGCCCATTTCCTTCTGCAGACTCCGCCAAAACCTGGAGGTGAACTGAGGTCCTCGATCTGATACTATCGACACGAGAACTCCATGCAACCTTACTATCTCATCTACATACACCTGCGCCAACTTGTCCACAGAGTAGTTACTCCTAACTGGAATGAAGTGAGCAGATTTCGTGAGTCTATCCACAATCACCCAGATGGAGTCTAGTCTGTTAGACGTCGCCGGTAATCCCACTACAAAATCCATCGCTATGTTCTCCCATTTCCATTCTGGAATCGGCAGTGGGTTAAGCATTCCAGCCGGCTTCTGGTGCTCTAGTTTCACCCTTTGACATGTCTCGCAGGCTGACACGAACTGTGCCACTTCTCTCTTCATTGCTGGCCACCAATACACCCTTCTCAGATCTTGATACATCTTGGTGGCTCCCGGGTGAATGCTATACCGCGCATTATGAGCTTCCCTCATAATGTCTGCCTTCAAACTGCTATCATCTGGTACACATAACCTCTTACCGTGCCGAAGAATCCCCTCACCGTCAAATCTGAACTCTGCACTGTTGCCAGACTGAACAGTCCTGGCAATCTTCACTAACTCGGGGTCTTCGTGCTGTTTCAGAGCCACTTGCTCTAGAAACACTGGTGTCACTCTCATCTGTGCGAGCAAAGCACCTGTACCAGATAACTGCAACTGTAACCCTTCTTCCACGAGCTTGTAGAAATCCTTCACCACCGGTCTTCTCTCTACTCCAATGTGGGATAAACTGCCAAGTGACTTTCGGCTTAAGGCATCAGCGACAACATTAGCCTTGCCCGGATGATACTGGATCTTACAATCGTAATCACTGAGCAATTCTACCCACCGTCTCTGCCTCAAGTTTAACTCTCTCTGACTTAAGATGTGCTGTAGGCTCTTATGATCCGTATAGATCTCACACTTTACCCCATAGAGGTAATGCCTCCACATCTTAAGTGCAAAGATAACAGCTGCCATCTCAAGATCGTGTGTCGGGTAATTCAGCTCGTGCTTCTTCAGCTGTCTAGAAGCATAAGCTATCACTCTGTCATTTTGCATCAACACACAACCTAATCCCACTCGGGATGCATCACAGAACACTATGAAATCTTCATCACTGATCGGCAGAGCTAACACCGGTGCGGAAGTTAACCGTCTCTTCAACTCTGCAAAACTCTCCTCACATTCCTCTGACCACACAAACTTCTGATTCTTTCTGGTCAGTCTGGTCATAGGAGCAGCTATCTTCGAGAAGTCCTGAACAAACCTCCGATAGTAGCCTGCCAAACCCAAAAAACTCTTGATCTCTGTCACTGTAGTGGGTGTAGGCCAGTTGGCTACTGCCTCTACCTTTTTGGGATCTACTGCTATACCTTCCTCTGATACAACATGTCCCAAAAAGGAAATGCTCCTTAGCCAGAACTCGCACTTGGAGAACTTGGCATACAAGCCATGCTCTCTCAAGGTTTGCAGCACTATCCGCAGATGCTGGGCATGGTCCTCTGCATTCCTGGAGTACACCAAGATATCATCAATAAAGACGATCACAAAACGATCCAAGTACTCCCTGAAAACCCTGTTCATGAGATCCATGAATGCTGCAGGGGCGTTAGTCAACCCGAACGGCATCACAAGGAACTCATAATGCCCATATTTGGTTCTGAAAGCAGTCTTGGCTACATCTTCTTCCCTGATCTTCAACTGGTGGTATCCAGACCTCAAATCTATTTTAGAAAAACAACCTGCTCCTGCCAGCTGGTCGAATAGATCATCGATCCTGGGTAACGGATACTTGTTTTTGATAGTGACTTTGTTCAACTGTCTGTAGTCGACACAAAGTCTAAGAGGTCCATCCTTCTTTCTGACAAATAATACTGGAGCACCCCAGGGTGAGGTACTCGGGCGGATGAAACCCTTAGCTACCAAATCCTGTAACTGCTCTTTTAACTCTCGCAACTCTGCTGGTGCCATCCTGTAGGGAGGAATAGAGATCGGTCTGGCATTGGGCATCAACTCAATCTCGAACTCTATTTCCCTATCCGGTGGCAGTCCTGGAAGCTCTTCAGGAAACAAATCTGGGAAGTCTCTAACAACTGGTACTGAGGATGGTTCCCTAACCTGACTGTCTAACTCTCTCACATAAGCGAGGAACCCCTGACACCCCTTCCTTAACATCCTATGAGCCTGGAGGGCTGATATCAAACCCCTAGGTGTCCCTCTCCTGTCTCCTCTGAAGACACACTCTGACCCATCCTGGTCTCTGACACTGGCTACCTTGTATCTACAGTTCAGGGTAGCATCATACGTAGATAACCAGTCCATCCCTAGAATGACATCAAAATCTGTCAACTCTAGAACCACCAGGTCAGCTGGAAGGTATCTACCCTCTATGCACACTGGACTGAACCGACAGACTAACTCTGCCAAAGATGGATCACATTTGGGTCCACTGACCCATAGAGGACACTCTAACTCAGACACCATCAGACCCAACCTCTCTGCAGCTCTAGAAGAAATGAAAGAGTGAGAAGCACCGGGGTCCATTAAAGCATACACCTCTGAACACCCAATGATGAGATTACCTGACACCACCGTGTTCGACGTGTCTGCCTCCTGCTGAGTCAGGGTGAAAATCCGTGCTGGGGCTGACGGACCTGCACCTCGGGAACCCATCCCTGATGAAAAGGCTGCCCCTCTTCCTCTTCCTCTACCACTGCTTGGTGGTATGGCTGAAGCTACTGGCTGTGCTACACTGCCCGCACTCATCTGCTGGGATGGTGCAATTAAAGTCGCCTGAGGACATTCTCGTGCATAATGTCCCTCCTGCCCACATCTATAGCAGGTTGTGGATCCCAACTGACAAGCTCCTCTATGCTGTTTGCCACACCTCTTGCACACTGGAAAATCTGCGCCAGAACTGGAGCCACTACTCATGCCCAGACCCGACTTAAGCCTGTTCCAGAACTTGCCTCTCTTTCCTCTGAATTTCTCCCATCTCTTCTTACTTGCACTTGCTGTACTCTGTGAGGAGGAACCTGGTTTAACACCAGAAGACTGTGCCTTGACTACACCTTGACTTATGGCACTGGCCTCCATCTTTCTAGCAGCATCCACAATAGAGTGGAAACTTTCCTTCTCCGCATGAAGAATCAAAGAGAAATACCTGGGATGAAGCCTTGTGGCATATCTCTTTGCCTTCTTCTGATCTGTCTCATATGCCTGACCGACATATGGCAACAATTCCAGGAACTTATCTGTATATTCATCAACACTCATCTCCTCCGTCTGTTGCAACTGCTCAAACGCCACAACCTGTAGTTCCCTGGAACTGTCAGGAAAAGCCCATCCAGCAAATTCATTGGCGAACTCTTCCCATGTCATACTCTCAAGTCTCGGGTCCACATAGTTCTTGAACCATTCTCTAGCTTTCTTACACTTTAAAGTGAACCCTGCCATCTCAATGGCTCTACCATCATCTGCTCCCAACTCACTTGTTATCATTCTGACTGCACTGAGATACTCAAAGGGATCATCTCCTGTATTGAATTTAGGAGCATCCAACTTTAAGTACTCGATCATCTTCACCTTACTTCCCCCTGAAGAACTGGGTTGCTGTGCTTCCACAACAGGGGCTACTGGTTCAGGAGGTGGTGGTGGAGGAACTGGTTCCCTCACTTCAGGCTGTACTGGACTTGGATGAACAGGTGGGGGTGGATACATGTGATATGGTGGATAAAAGGAAGGATAGGGCATATATGGCATGTAGGGTGGATATGGGACAAAGCTGGAGTAATCCGACGTGCCTCCCATCGGATACCCTAGGCCCTATGGAAAGGGTGGATAGCCAAACCCCGAGGCCTGCATGCCTCCCTGGGACTCCCCCATACCTTCTTCTGACCTTCCTACACCCATGCTTACATCTCTACTCTGATCCTCTTCCATCACACCTCTTTCTTCTACTAACCTTCCCCCTCTGCTTACTCCTCTCCTGCTCTCGTCAGAAGACCTTCTCGGGTCTCGTGACGTTCCTTCCCTGCTTGCCCTGTGAGATCTTGCCCTTGGCAAGGCAGGTGGACGACCAGCTGTACCCTCACTTACAGGTGGGACTCCAGTCAATCTCGCGGATCGACGAGTTCCTCGCATCTTCACTCTCTGGAAAACAACAAATCACATAACACATCAGCAACACATCAAAAACATGCACATGCATAACTCATGGCATTGCACATCAGCATAACATCCTATCCTCGTGGACATGTTTTTCCTATGATGCTTGACCTGCTAAACCTCTCTATGAGCCCAACTCTCTCTCTATAGGTCCGACCATATGAACCTAGGGCTCTGATACCAATCTGTAACAGCCCGAAAACTGAACTGCTACCGGCACTAGGATCCAGATCGACTTAAGGTCGCCGGGACCCGTAGTAAGCCTGCTCTGAACTCTGTGTACCTGTGAAATCCCATCCATGATCATACATTTTCTGTAAAAACATCAAACTTTTCTTCATTCCAAGGCTTAACCTGTGCATGCACTCTCTCTGTTCTCTACTCATCCCTACTAGAGCTCCTCATGGCTCTAGGCGGATCAAACTCATAATGTTAAGCCTGGTTTTGCTCATAAACATACAACAATAAAGAAACATACATAAACTGATCATGTGACTCCACAAAGGGATTACAACTCTTATAAGTCAAGCACTATTCTATACACTGTACATATACACTATCTCTATACAGTTACATGTCCACACTAGCTATTACAATACTCTGTACTCTTCCTGTACTCTGCTGAGTTCTCTCTGACCTCTGAACCTGCACAACTGGAGTTAGGGGAGAGGGATGAGCTACTATAACCCAGTGAGTAGAATAGTAATAAAATAACAGGTGATAAAACATGCTCTCATGGAATGCAACACATAATCACATCACCTCGGCCGGACGGATCAAAACTCCCTCTATCTCATCTGGGGTACCGGAGTACCATGTGCCTGGTCCCCGTAGGGCTGTTCCAGGTCTTTCCTCTGAGGGCTAATGAATCCTCACGAAGTCCGTGCCGTCTCACATAAGTAATGTACAAGGAGCCATGCCAAGTACAAGGATACATGCAATGCGTCATATTCGTGTACTCTAATGCACTCACCCTATTGCATAGTCATGATGCATGAAGCATGATAAAATATTCAGTTGTCATATTAAAACAAGTTAAGTTCCACTCACCTGTAGTTCTCTCTGAACTGACTCTGCAGGTTTTGACACTGGACTCACTGCTGACCTCCCTGATTCCTCTGGTCCGTACCTACACAGGTGGACTCAAATGAGGGACCAAACTCACTCAAGACCATCTCGAAGAAACTCCCCAAAACCCCTCTAAACAATCCTCAAACCATCACATAAAACATGCTAAAGAAAGCTGGACAGGGCACTTTCGGCAGCAAGTTCGGCGGCCGAAACCCTTCTCCAGAGACGAAACTCATGCATGTTCGGCGACACCTTCGGCGGCCGAAGGTCTCGTCAAGAGACGAAACTCACACCCTTTCGGCGGCCGAACTCCCTCTTTCGGCGGCCGAAAGTCTCTTTCTAAACCGAAAGCCTAGCTTTCGGGGGCAACCTTTGGCAGCCGAAACTGCCTCCACAAGGGGTTCGGCGGCCGAACCTTCCTTCGGCGGCCGAACCTGGTTTTGCCCGAAGGACAGAACCCTGCTCTGTTTCATGCCAACTTTGCCCAAAAACCTACAAACATGCATATCAACTATTCCCAACTGGCATATACACATATATATGCACAAGGGGTCTAAAACTACCCTAAAACCCCAAACAAACATAGCACATAACACTTAAACATGTTTGAACACCACAAATCACCAAAAACCTCACCTAAACCTAAACATGCCTACTACCCATACAAACTTCCTAAAACCTTTCAAAATCATCAAAGAAGCTCAGGATCTTCACTTACCTCTTACACAACTTGAGGATGAAGGATCCTAACGTGGAGATATGAAGAAAAGCTCTTCCAAAGCTCCAAGCTTCAAAACTTGGTTCTTTTGCTCAAAACCTTCATAAGTCACCAAAACTCTTAAAACTCTTGAAAGATTTGATGAAAATCATGGAAAACATGAAAGTCAATGTGGGAGAGGCTGAAACTCACCTCTGGCTGCAAGTGGAGGAGAAATAACCTCCTTCCACCGACCCTTGGCCCTTTTATAGGTGGCTGGCCAGACCACCTTCGGCAGCCGAACGTGAAGCCGCAACCATGCAATGTTCGGCGGCCGAAAGTGACCTTCGGCGGCCGAACCTTTGCATTTCTCCCTTGTTGCTTTGCTTTCAAAACTCAATGCTTTTAACACGTCAAAACATGAAAACAAGTGAAACGACCTTGGAAAACATATGTATTACCCTTCTCGAGGGTTCCGACACCCGAGATTCCACCGGACGACAGGAATTCCGATGCCGGACTCGAGCCGAGTATTACACCCAATGTATCCACCCCCACCTTACTATCCAAATCCAGCAAACCCTACCTCAGAAAATGTTGCACCACCTCCACCACCTACAGAACCAGCAGCCCCAGTTACTCAACCTCCTAGACCTAGCTCAGCCAGTGGGAGTAAGGTCAAGATGACCGACTACATGAAGTTGGGTGCTCCCCAGTATGAAAAAGGGGATGACCCATTTGTGTATCTTGAAAGGGTTAAGGTGATCACAGATGAGATTGGGGCTGATGACAGTAGAGCCATTCAGATGGCTGGTTTCACACTTAAGTGCAAGAAGGCACGAGAGTGGTTCAAGAATTATGTGAACCCGAGAGTGGACAACATGTCTTGGGAAGAGTTCGCAAACGAGTTTGCAGGATGGGCTTTCCCAGATAGTTCAAGAGAGTTGAAGATGATAGAATTTGAGCAGTTGAGGCAGACTGATGAGATGAGTGTAGAGGAGTTCACAGACAAATTCTTGGAACTGTTGCCTTTTGCAGGGCAAAATCTTGACTCGAATCAGAAAAGGTCAAGGAGGTATATCATGAAACTCCACTCTAGATATTCCTCCTTGATCCAGTCAGCAGATAGGGAGAGCTTCCATGCCATAGTGGATATGGCCCGGAAAATGGAGGCCAGTGCCATCGTTCAGGGGATAGTTAAGCAGTCAGTGGCACAGCCTTCTGGTTCTAAGACCCCAGGCTCTTCTTCTTTTAGTGCAGCAGCTTCAGGCAGCAAGAGGTGGAGCAGTACCACCAAGAAGTCGAAGAAGAACAAGTTTTGGAATAAGGTCAAGTCCAGTCTGGGACTTGGGAGTGGCGCAAGTTCTGGTGCGGATAATGCAGTATGCAAGAAGTGTGGGAGACCGCACAAGGGAGTATGTCTGGTTGGGACGACAGCCTGCTTCAGATGTGGGCAGGAGGGACACATGGCTCGGGAGTGTCCTAGGGTAGTTTTTGGAGCACAGTCTCAGCAGACAACTTCTGGTAGTGTGGCTCAGCCAACAGCTCTAGCCATGACTCAGGCCAGTGGCAGAGGTAGAGGGAGAGGAGCAGCCTCTTCTTCAGCGGGTTTCAGAGGTGAAGGTCCATCAGCTCCAGCACGGATCTTCACAATGACTCAGCAGGAGGCAGATGCATCTAACACCGTGGTGGCAGGTAACTTAGTCATTGGTTGTTCAGATGTGTATGCCTTGATGGACCCTGGTGCATCTCATTCTTTTATTGCTCCAAGAGCCGTTCAGAGGTTGGGGTTGATGATCTCTGAGTTAGAGTGTCCTCTTTGGGTCAGTGGACCCAAGTGTGATCCATCAGTGGATGAGTCAGTCTGCCAGTGCAGTCCAGTCTTTGTTGAGGGGAGATGCCTTTCCGTCGACCTTGTGGTTCTAGGTTTGACAGATTTTGACGTCATTCTAGGGATGGACTGGTTATCTACCCATGGCGCTACCTTGGACTGCAGGGACAAGGTAGTCAGGTTCAGAGTTCAGGATGGGTCAGAGGTTGTCTTCAGGGGAGACAGGAGGGGTACACCTAGAGGTCTGATATCAGCTCTTCAGGCTCGTAGGTTGCTTAGGAAGGGATGTCAGGGGTATTTGGCTCATGTGAGAGAGCTTAGCAGTCAGGTTAGAGAGCCCGCCTCGGTGCCAGTGGTTAGAGAGTTCTTAGATGTGTTCCTAGACGAGCTGCCAGGTTTACCACCTGCTAGGGAGATAGAGTTCGAGATAGAACTGATGCCTGGAACCCGACTGATCTTTATCCCTCCCTACAGGATGGCGCCAGCAGAATTGAAAGAGTTGAAGGAGCAGTTGCAGGAGCTGGTAGACAAGGGCTTCATCCGACCGAGTACCTCACCCTGGGGTGCTCCAGTTTTGTTTGTCAGAAAGAACTATGGATCCCTTAGACTTTGTATCGACTACAGGCAGTTGAACAAAGTCACTACCAAGAACAAGTACCCATTGCCAAGGATCGACGATCTATTCGACCAGCTATCAGAAGCGGGGTATTTCTCCAAAATAGATCTGAGATCGGGGTACCATCAGCTAAGGATAAGGGAGGAGGATGTGCCGAAGACAGCTTTCAGGACCAGATATGGGCATTTTGAATTGCTTGTAATGCCGTTCGGGTTAACCAACGCCCCTGCAGCATTCATGGATCTCATGAACAGAGTGTTTAGTCAATACCTGGATCACTTTGTTATTGTCTTCATAGATGATATCTTAGTGCATGTATTCCAGGAATGCAGAGGAGCATGCCCATCATCTGAGGTTGGTTCTGCAGACCTTGAGGGAACATGGCTTGTATGCCAAGTTCTCTAAGTGTGAGTTCTGGTTGAGGAGCATTTCATTCTTGGGGCATGTCGTGTCAAAAAATGGAATAGAGGTGGACCCCAAGAAGACAGAAACTGTGGCTAACTAGCCTAGACCCACTTCAGTGACAGAGATTAGAAGTTTCTTGGGTTTGGCAGGTTACTACAGGAGGTTCGTTCAGGACTTCTCAAAGATTGCAGCTCCTCTGACCAGGTTAACCAGGAAGAACCAGAAGTTTGTGTGGACCGACCAGTGCAAAGAGAGTTTTGAAGAGCTTAAGAAGAGGTTGACTTCAGCACCAGTGTTAGCTCTGCCATCTAGTGATGAGGACTTTACAGTCTTCTGTGATGCGTCCCGTGT
Source organism: Manihot esculenta (assembly GCF_001659605.2). NCBI lineage: Eukaryota > Viridiplantae > Streptophyta > Magnoliopsida > Malpighiales > Euphorbiaceae > Manihot > Manihot esculenta. The sequence continues at coordinate 17,711,529 of NC_035170.2, forward strand.
GGGATTGGGTTGTGTACTAATGCAGAATGAGAGGGTGATTGCTTATGCTTCCAGGCAGCTGAAGAAGCATGAGTTGAATTACCCCACACATGACCTTGAGATGGCAGCAGTAATCTTTGCGCTCAAGATGTAGAGGCACTACCTCTATGGGGTAAAATGTGAGATCTTTACAGATCATAAAAGCCTGCAGTACATCCTGAGTCAAAGAGATTTGAACTTGAGATAGAGAAGATGGGTAGAGCTGCTGAGTGACTATGATTGCAAGATTCAGTATCATCCGGGTAAGGCGAATGTCGTGGCGAACGCCCTAAGCCGGAAGTCACTAGGCAGTCTATCCCACATCACGGCTAAGAGAAGACCAGTGGTGAAGGAGTTTTACAAGCTCATTGATGAAGGTCTACAGTTGGAGTTGTCTGGTACAGGTGCTTTAGTGGCCCAGATGAGAGTGGCACCCGTGTTTATGGAGCAGGTGGCTCAGAAACAGCATGAGGACCCAGGGTGAGGTACTCGGTCGGATGAAGCCCTTATCTACCAACTCTTGCAACTGTTCTTTCAACTCTTTCAACTCAGCTGGCGCCATCCTGTAGGGAGGAATAGAGATTGGTCTGGTTCCAGGCATCAATTTTATTTCAAACTCTATCTCCCTAGCAGGTGGTAAACCTGGCAGCTCGTCTGGAAAAACATCTAAAAACTCTCTGACCATGGGCACTGAGGCGGGCACTCTAACATGACTATCCAGCTCTCTCACATGAGCTAGAAACCCCTGACAACCCCTCCTGAGCAACCTACGAGCCTGTAGGGCTGATATCAAACCTCTAGGTGTACCCCTCCTGTCTCCTCTGAAGACAACCTCTGACCCATCCTAACCTTTGAACCTGACTACCTTGTCTCTGTAGTCCAAGATAGCACCATGGGTAGATAGCCAATCCATCCCTAGAATGACATCAAAATCTGTCAAATCTAGAACCACAAGGTTGGCTGGAAGGCATCTACTCTCCACAAACACTGGACTAAACCGGCAGACTGACTCTGCCACTGACGGGTCACACTTGGGTCCACTGACCCAAAGGGGACACTCTAACCCAAAGACCATCAAATCCAACCTCTCAATGGCTCTCGGAGCAACAAAAGAATGAGATACACCAGGGTCCATTAAGGCATACACATCTGAACAACCAATGATGAGATTACCTGACACCACGGTGTTTGATACATTAGCCTCCTGTTGTGTCATAGTGAAGATCCGCGCTAGAGCTGATGGACCTTCACCCCTGAAACCCACTAAAGAAGAGGCTGCTCCTCTCCCTCTGCCTCTGCCACTGGCCTGAGTCGCCGCTGGAGCTACTGGCTGAGCCACACTACCAGAAGCTGTCTGCTGGGATTATGCCATAAAAGCTGCTCTAGGACACTCCCGTGCCATGTGTCCCTCCTGTCCACATCTGAAGCAGGCTGTCGTCCCATACCGACATACTCCCTTGTGCGACTTACCACACCTCATGTATACTGCACTATTTGCACCTGAGCTCGAGCTACCACCTAATCCCAGACCTGACTTTATCTTGTTCCAGAACTTGTTCCACATCTTAAGTGCAAAGATCACAGCTGCCATCTCTAGGTCATGTGTAGGATAATTCAACTCATGCTTCTTCAGCTGCCTAGAAGCATAAGCAATTATCCTCTCATTTTGCATTAACACACAACCCAATCCCACACGGGACGCATCACAAAACACTGTGAAGTCTTCATTACTGATAGGCAGAGCTAACACCGGTGCTGACGTCAACCTTTTCTTCAGCTCTTCAAAATTTTCCTCGCACTGCTCAGACCACACAAACCTTTGGTTTTTCTTGGTTAATCTGGTCATAGGAGCAGCAATTTTAGAGAAGTCCTGAACGAACCTCCTGTAGTAACCTGCCAAACCCAGAAAGCTCTTAATCTCTGTCATTGTTTCTACCTTCTTGGGGTCCACTTCAATTCCCTTTTCTGACACAACATGCACCAAGAATGAGATGCTCCTCAACCAGAATTCATACTTGGAGAACTTGGCATACAAGCCGTGCTCCCTCAGGGTCTACAAAACTATCCTCAGATGATGGGCATGCTCTTTTGCATTTCTGGAATACACTAAGATATCATCAATGAAGACAATAACAAAGTGATCCAGATACTGACTAAAAACTCTGTTCATGAGGTCCATGAATACTGCAGGGGCATTGATTAGCCCGAACGGCATTACTAGGAACTCATAATGCCCATATCTGGTCCTGAATGCCATCTTCGGCACATCTTCCTCTTTGATTCTCAGCTGGTGGTACCCGGATCTCAGATCTATCTTGGAGAAACAACCTGCTCCTGCTAGCTGGTCGAATGATCGTCGATCCTAGGTAACGGATACTTATTTTTGGTAGTGACTTTGTTCAACTGCCTGTAGTCGATACAAAGTCTCAAGGATCCATCCTTCTTCTTTACAAACAGCACTGGAGCACCCCAAGGTGAGGTACTCGGTCGGATGAAACCCTTGTCTACCAACCCTTGCAACTGCTCCTTTAGCTCTTTCAACTCTGCAGGTGCCATCCTGTAGGGAGGGATAGAGATTGGTCTGGTTCCAGGCATCAATTCTATTTCAAACTCTATCTCCCTAGCAGGTGGTAGTCCTGGAAGCTCATCTGGGAAGACATCTGGAAACTCTCTAACCACAGGCACTGAGGCGGGCTCCCTAACCTGACTATCAAGCTCTCTCACATTAGCTAGAAACCCCTGACAACCCCTCCTGAGCAACCTACGAGCCTGTAGGGCTGATATCAGACCTCTAGGCGTACCCCTCCTGTCTCCTCTGAAGACAACCTCTGACCCATCCTGATCTCTGAACCTGATTACCTTGTCTCTGCAGTCCAAGGTAGCATTATGAGCAGATAGCCAATCCATCCCTAGAATGACATCAAAACCCGTCAAATCAGAACCACAAGGTCGGCTGGAAGGCACCTACTCTCAACAAACATTGGACTAAACCGGCAGACTGACTCTGCCACTGATGGATCACACTTGAGTCCACTGACCCAGAGGGGACACTCTAACCCAGAGACTATCAAACCCAACCTCTTTACGGATCTCGGAGCAATAAAAGAATGAGAAGCACCAGGGTCCATTAAAGCATGCACATCTGAACAACCAATGATGAGATTACCTGACACCACGGTGTTGGATGTGTTCGCCTCCTGCTGTGTCATAGTGAAGATCTGAGCTGGAGCTGATGGACCTTCATCTCGGGAACCTGCTGAAGAAGAGGCTACCCCTCTCCCTTTGCCTTTGTCACTGCCCTGAGTCACGGCTGGAGCTACTGGCTGAGCCACACTGCCAGAAGTTGTTTGCTGGGATGGTGCCATAAAAGGTGCCCTAGGACACTCCCATGCCATGTGTCCCTCTTGCCCACATCTGAAGCAGGCTGTGGTCCCAAACCAACACACTCCCTTGTGTAGCTTACCACACCTCAAACACTCTGCACCATCTGAACCCGAGCTCGAGCCACCACCGAGTCCCAGACCTGATTTTAACCTGTTCCAGAACTTATTCTTCTTTGGCTTTTTAGTGGTACTGCCCCACTTTTTACTGCCTAAAGCTGCTGCACTCAGAGAAGAGGGATCTAGCTTTCCCCTGCCTGGGGTCTTGGAACCTGAGGACTGTGCCACAGACTGCTTAACTGTCCCCTGAATGATGGCACTAGCCTCCATCTTCCGTGCTGCATCTACTATAGTGTGGAAGCTCTCCCTCTCTGCTGCAAGAATTAGGGAGGAATACCTAGAGTGGAGCCTCATGGTATACCTCCTTGCTTTCTTCTGATCCGTATCATAAGTTTGCTCCACAAACGGCAGCAGCTCTAAGAACTTATCTGTAAACTCATCCACACTCATCTCTTCAGTTTGCCTCAACTGTTCAAACTCGATTATCTTCAATTCCCTTGAGCTATCAGGGAAAGCCCATCCTGCAAATTCATTTGCAAATTCCTCCCAGGTTAAACTATCCAATCTTGGGTCCACATAGTTTTTAAACCACTCACGGGCCTTTTTGCACTTCAAAGTGAACCCCGCCATCTATATGGCTCTACAATCATCTGCCCCTAACTCATCTGTAATCATTTTTACTGTCTTCAGGTACTCGAATGGATCATATCCCGTCTTGAACTTGGGAGCATCCAACTTCAAGTAATCAGTCATCTTAACTCTGCTCCCTCCAAATGAGCTAGGTTTGGGTGCTTGGACTTCAGAGGCTACAGGTTCAGGGAGTGGTGGAGGAGGTGCAACATTCCCTTGATTAGGGTTTGTTACATTTGGATAGAAAGGTGAGGGTGGATACATTGGGTATTGAGGGTATGGTGGATAGAAAGGTGGGTAAGGCATAAAAGAGGGATAAGGGTTAAAGCTGGGGTAATCCGATGTACCTCCCATCGAATAACCGGGGCCTTGTGGAAAGGGTTGATATTGGGGTGGTTGAGCAAACTCCGAGGCCTGAGTGCCTCCTTGAGATTCTCCCATGCCCTCTTCAGACATGCTTACACCTAAACTTCCATCCCTTCTTTGGTCAACATCCATTTCATCCCCCTCAGCTGACACTCCTCCCTGAACTGCTCCCCTTCTGCTTGCATCAAAAGACCTTCTAGGGTCCCTTGACACTCTCTCTCTACTAGATCTGCAGGACATTGCCCTTGGCAATGCAGGGGGGCGGGCATCCATGCCCTCATTTTCTAGTGGGACTCCAGTCAATTGTGCAGATCGACGATTGCCTCGTATCTGATTACTGAAAAACAACACATATACAAAACATCAGCATCATATGGTTCATGTGGAAACACATGAACCCGCATCACATACATCACATATCATCAATGCACATGCATAAAATCATTGCATTTCACATCATCATTCAAGACAGGACTCTACATCCTATCCTAGTGGACATGATTTTTTCCTATTGTGCTTGCCCTTCTAGAACATCTATGAGCCCGACACTCTCTAGGTCCAACCATATGAACCTAGGGCTCTGATACCAATCTGTAATGACCCGAAATCGAACCGCTACCGGCGCTAGGATCCAGATTGACTTAAGGTCACCAGGACCCGTAGCAAGCCTAGCATACAACCTGTCATACCTGATAAATCCCATACATGATCATACATTTTCATAAAAATTTAAACTTTCCATCTACCAAGCTTGACCTGTGCATGCACTGAAACTGAATACATAAAAACCCCACACTAGAGCCCTCATCAAATGCTCTAGTTGGGTCAACATTATATACATCAAGCTTGGTTTACATCACATTAATAAAACATTACATAACGATCATGTATCAAAAGGGATTAACCATAAACTCTAGGGTCATGCACAATACTAATCCTCAATACAATTTTATACAATATCTTACAATACATTACATTATATTACATTATCTTTCATGTCCACAACTAACTATTACATACATAAAACTTTTACTCTTGCTGACTTCCTGGTCTATCCTGAACCTGCAAGCCTGGGGGTTAAGGGAAAGGGGTGAGCTACTAGAGCCCAGTGAGCAGAATAGTAAAACAATATATTAAAATCTATACTTTCATGAAATGCATCACATCACAAACAATTCACATCAAGGATGGACTTGTCACCAATAGCCCTCTACACATTCCAATGGTGTCAAGAGCGTAGAATGGGCCTCACTAGTCTTTCTCTTAACATAACATAACATAACATTCCAATATGCCAGGAGCGTAGAATGGGCCTCACTGGACTTCCATACCGTATCGTCGTCATCATATCATATCAAGGGCTAATGGGTCATCCAACATCCATACACATCAATAACATAGTATGCAATGCAACATATTCGTGAATTCTAATGCAACAACCTAGTATATATCATGGTATTCATGATGCATGAACATGCTCAGATCCATTCTACTCACCTCAGGCTGACTCTGAAAAGACTCTGAAGCAGCTATCTCACTGCTGGGGTCCTCAGTTCCTCGTGTCCGAACCTACACAGGTGGACTCAAATGAGGGACCAAACATACACTAACATGACTCTAAACATCTCCCCAAAAATTTCCTAAAACACCTTAAAACAATCATAGGAAACATGCAAAGGAAGGCTGGACAGGGCACTTTCAGCGGCAGGTTCGGCGGCCGAAAGTGCCTCCAGAGCCGAAACTCACCAACCTTCGGGGGCAGGTTCGGCGGCCGAAACTTCCCACTAGAGCCAAAAGTCCAAACTTTCGAGGGTAGGGTTCGGCAGCCAAAACTGTCTCCCCAGGCAGGTTCGGCGGCCGAACATGGCTTCGGCAGCCGAACCTGAGTTCTTCCAGAATGGGAGAACTCAAGCCTCTCATGCACATTTGCCTCCCAAACCTTCCAAACTCAAACCAGCTCATGCAAAAACATGCATAAACACATTCTCAAGCATTTAGGGGCTTAAAACTAGCCTATACCCCAACAACATTAACATATAGCATACAATAAACATACATATCATCATTTAACTCACCTAAACCCTAACATTTACAACTACTCTAATCAGGCATCCAACACCCTTCAAACCCCTCAAAACTGACTAAAAATATAAAAGAAGGGTAGGATCTACTCTTACCTCTTGAAAATCGAGAGGGGAGGCGATCTAAACTCGGAGATGGGAGAAATCGAGCTCCAGGATCTCCAAACTTCAAAACTTTGTTCTTAGCTCAAAAATCTTCAAAAACAAGTTAAAACTTGTCAAAACTTGAGGGATTTGAGGAGAAAACACAAGATCGACAAAAGGGGTGGCGGAGACTCACCTTGCCCGAGAATAGAGAGAGAAAACTCGCCCATTTTCGGACAGGGGGCCTTTTATAGGTGGCTGGCCAGACCACCTTCGGAAGCCAAAAGTGCCTCTGCAACTCCACCATGTTCGGCGGCCGAAAGAAGGTTACAAATAGACACGCTGTGGGTGTGAACCCCCAGCTCAGACAGATGGACTCGAAAGAACACATGAAAAGAATGAAGTTGGGAGCCAGCATCGAAGGGGTTATCCCGAAATACCGGAAGACCTCGATGAAAAAGGGGAAAAATGGAAAGGTCAGACCATACTCTCGCTATTTAACGAAAAAGACCAGAATGAGGTCCTTTTGAGGGTTGATCCAACCAGAAAGAGGAGGATCGGGAAGGACGATTCTCTCATTCCGATAGGGAGCCCGGATATGGAAAAGAGGGGTATCCAGGTACTCCCGAGAAAAGAAATTTTTCAGAGTAGAAGGAGTAATACTAGACTCTAGGTTAATGACATCAGGAAGTTTTGGGCTATCCATGGAAGGACGAGGAGCGTACCTTGAAAACGGTAGGGGCAGGAGGACAGAGCTAGCGATACGTGCAGAGAACAGAAAAGAGTGAGAGTTTTGGGGACGACTGAGAGAATTCAAAATTTGAAACAGTAATGTGAAGGGGGAATGTTTTAAGGGAAACTGTCCTTGGGTGGCACGGTCATAATTATTCTTGATATTTGGCCCCTCATCATTCATGAAATAACTGATGAGAAGGTAAAGGGGCAATTGATGACCGCTGGGCTTCACCCCCCGGTGTAAGGCCTAGCCCATGAAAGCGACCCTGATCCAAAGGTCATAGGGCCTCTTCAACAAGCCTGCCTGGACCACCCAGCCTTGAGGTCGGGCCTCTCGTGGGCCTCAGTCCTTTCACACTAAGCTCGGCCCTGAAACGTGACAGGAGAAAGGACGGCAGGCCCAGTCACCTCGCAGCCTTGCCTACAAGCGCGCCGGGGGGAATTAAATGGCCACCTGGCGTGGAGAGGGCGTCTGACACTTTCGTACATACGGACCTATATGACAGAGATAGGTGACACTGTAGCTAAGAGGCTGTTAGGCATGGCTAGCAAACAAAAGGAAAGGGATAAAGGGGAGAGAGCACCTTCCCCTCACCTAAGCTTACAAAACCCTTGCAAAACCATATTTTCTGGAACTCAGATCATCAGAGGTAATTTGGTGAAAATGCTCTTAAAACTGTCTAAAAAATGACAAAGGAGAACAAGCTTGTTGCCCAAGTCAAGTTGTAACTGAAGTGAAGATAAATAAGGACAGTGGTAAATAAGAAAAGTGGTAAATAAGGAAAGTATATTCAGCAGAGTAATTTGAAATTCAAATTTCAAATCTTCAAGAAATCTTTCCCTTATTCAAGAAGCCAATTCTCAAGAAGATACACATTCAAAATTCAGAATTCAAAATTCAGCTTGTTTAGGAAGCCAAATATCAAGAAGACATACTTGCCCCCCAAGTAATCAAGACATACTTGCCCCCCAAGTAATCAAGATTCAAAATTCAAAATTCAAGGCAAGTAATCAAGATTCAAAATTCAAAAGAAGGCTCCACCTCATCAAGGAGACCTAGGGCAATACTTTCAACTATAAAAAGACATATAAGGAGCCTCCCTATGCTTTTTCTACACTCCCTTGGACACACACTCGGGATTGCAAGTGGCACCATCTCTTCTTCTTCCTTTCTTTATTTTTGGGTTTTGTTTCAGCCATGAGTGGTTGAAATCTTTTTTTTCTAGTAGAAGATTGGTTGAAACTTTAGTTGTTTTATGGATTGGGAGATCTGAACATACATTGTTCATCTTTTGTTTTTTCAATATTTATGCAATTTCATGCTTAATTCCATTGTTGCTTTGTGGTTTAGATCAATAGGGCCAATTGATTCTTGATTGCAAGGTAATAACTTGTTAGTTTGGATAGTTTTAAGTCCGTAATTGCTTGAATTATTCAAACACAAGTAACTCTTGGTATAAAAACTAAGGAAATTGCATGATCTAGCAATATCACCAAGCGTTTGGGTAGCTAGAATTAGGTCTCTCTATTTCTTTATGCAATTGATAGTTGTTAGATGCTAAAGGTCCAAGGACGTTCCTTGGCAACTTGTTGATTAGTAATTAATTAGAAGACGTTCCCTAATTGATTTATGCTTAAGGAGGGATATGGCGGTGAGAAGCGTCTTCCATCTTCATAACTAATTTATTGAATCAAACAAAGGAACCTAAGTTTCAATGATCAATCCCAACAACTGAAGTGGATCCAATTCTTCAACTAGAGCTTTTCTCATATTTGAATCTTCTTTACTTTTATTATATGATTTACTTTATTGCTTTCAGTATTAGTTTAATTCAATCAATCTCAAACCCCCTCCTCCCTTTTATTCTATTTACTTTCAGTTTATTTACTTGGTCTTGATAAGGAAAATAGGTAAGTATCAATTTCCTGTGGATTCGATTTTTTGCCACTATCTACAATTGTAAAATTGTTGATAATCAAAAAGGTTATTTTTTACCGGTTTCGACAACCGCACAGTCAGAGATCAAGATACGTATTCTTATACAAGTACTCTTAAGTTCTAAGCAATTCATTACACTCACATTTTTCTTAAGTTTACTGATTTGAGTGTCGGAGTGGTTGCTGTAGATACCAACCACCTCAAATTCTCTTTCTTGTAGATTGATCAATCGCAGCACAATTTCGTTTTAGCTACATCACTTACTATAAAATTAAATTATAAATTATATATTACGATCTTTAATATAAAGATTGAAGTGTTTTTTATAATATAATTTTATATTATATTTGAAATATTTTTCTCTATTTTGATTTATATATATTTTTAATTTCATTATAATAAATTAATTTATATATGTATAAATGATGAATTAAGATCCAGCGGGATTATCAGATGCGAACATGTATGACACGTCCCCCAAGGCGGCCCATGAGTTGTGCCCATGTGTTGCACATGCTCCTTAAGTTGCACATGCATTACACATGTTTTTTCAAATCTGCCCATTTAGTTTGATGGACTTATAATCCTTCTAATTAGGCCCAATGGTCTTAAATATTCACAAAAGTCTTCCTTAATCTTCATTTTAGACTTATTTTTGTGTTGCTTTAACCAATAGACTTGATTATACTCCTTAAACCCATAATTGCAAGTGTTGCACCAATTCTACCCCATATAAATTGAAGCACGCCCCAAGTGTATTTGATCCATATGAATATGATTTTAAACTCCTTTTAGACTCATTTGAATGATATAAATTTGTTCCACACTATTGTTGTAACGACCCGAAACCGGACCACTACCGGCGCTAGGATCCAGATCGACTTAAGGTCGCCGGGAGCCGTAGCAAGCCTAACATATATCCTGTCATACCTGATAAATCCCATACATGATCATACATTTATATAAAAATTAAAACTCTTTATACACCAAGCTTGACCTGTACATGCACCATAACTATAAACATAAAACCCCACTCTAGAGCCCTCATCAAATGCTCTAATGGGACTTCATATCATATGTCAAGTCTGGTTCAACATAACTCATCATTAAACATTTCATAAGATCATGTACAAAAAGGGGATTACCATTACTATTAGGGCCAAGCACAATACTAAACCATGAAACATTCTTTACATTACATTACATCATTTTACATATAATGTCCACTACTAATCTATTACATATACATAGCTTTTACCCTTGACGACTTCCCAGTCTATCTTGAACCTGCAAACCTGGGGGTTAGGGGAAAGGGGTGAGCTACAAAACCCAGTGAGTAGAATAATAAAAATAGTTTAATAATTTCATGCTTTCATGAAATGCATCACATCACAAACAATTCACATCAAGGATAGATTTGTCGCCACTAACCCTCTACATATCCAATTGTGCCAGGGGCATAGAATAGGCCTCACTGGTCTTTCCCTTAACATGACATAACATAACATATCCAATATGCCAGGGGCGTAGAATGGGCCTCACTGGACTTCCATACCGTAGCATAACATATCATATCGAGGGCTAGTGGGTCATCCAATATCCATCCACATCAACAACATATTATGCAATGCATCATATTCGTGAATTCTAATGCAAAACAGCCTAATACATATCATGGCATTCGTGATGCATGGATCATGCTAAAATGATTTCATTGCTTTGAAAAAATAAAAGGAGTTATGTTCTACTCACCTCTGGCTGACTCTGAAATAGCTAACACTGCTGGCCTCCTCGGTTCCTCGGGTTTGATCCTACACAGGTGGACTCAAATGAGGGACCAAACAAACTCTAACATGACTCTAAACATCTCCCCAAAAACCCCCCAAAGCCTCATAAAACATTCATAGAAAACATGCAAAGGAGGGCTAGACAAGGCACTTTCGGCGGCAGGTTCGGCGGCCGAAAGTCCTTCTAGAGCCGAAAGTCACCCACTTTCGGGGGCAGGTTCGGCGGCCGAAAGTCCTTCCAGAGCCAAAAGTCCAAACTTTCAGAGCCGAGTTTAGGCAGCCTAAACTGCCTTCCCTGGCAGGTTCGGCGGCCGAACCTGGATCCTTCTGAGTGGCAGAATCTGATTATGCCATCCCACATTCAGCCATCCCAACTTCCCAACATGCATTCAACTATTCTAAGACATGCATAAACACTTATTCAAGCACATAGGGGCATAAAACTAGCCTATACCCCAACCAACATCACATTAAGCATACATTTATCATTTAACTAACATGAACCCTAACATTTTACAACTAGCCTAAACATGCATCAAAACCCTTAACCCCTTCTTAAAACTTACTTAAAATATCATAAAAGGCATGGATCGACACTTACCTCTTGAAGATCGAGAGGAGGGTGATCTAAAGTTGGAGATTAGGAGAAATCGAGCTCCGGGGGTCCCCAATCTTCAAAAACTTGATCTTTAGCTCAAAAACTTCAAGACAAGATGAAAACTTGTCAAAAACTTGAAGATATTGAAGGAAAACAATAAATCGACCATGGAAGGGCGAAATCTCACCTATGCTCGAAAATAGAGAGAGAAAACTCGCCCATTTTCGGACAAGGGGCCTTTTATAGGTGGCTGGCCAGACCACCTTCGAGGGCCAAAGGTGCCTCCGCAAGAGTACCATGTTCGGCGACCGAACCTGGACTCTTCCTCCATGGTGTTTTCTTTCAAAAACTCATTTTCTTTCTTCATTAAAACTTTAAAAACATCTTATAAAAATATATTTTACCCTTCTAGAGGGTTCCGACATCCGAGATTCCACTGGAAAGTGGGAATTCCGATGCCGAAGTCTAGCCAGGTATTACAATTGTTGCAAATATGTCCTATTGGATCCGTATCATTCCCTCCTTCTTTAGAAAAGATTTATTCTTGAATCTTGCTTATGTTTATGTAGGGAATGGAAACTTTAGGAACCAATGCATCTTCAAAGACCTCCTCTTGAATAGATGGAAATAGCATGAAACTCTCTTCATGGATGTTCTCATCAACAACCTGCACATCAAGAACAAAGGAACTAGGCATAACAATATTAGTCATTAAAAGATCATGTGGATATAACCTATTCTCCTCTACAACTTCTAAAACAGTCTCATTCACCTCCTCCACCTCATCAATCATGTCCTCTCCATATCCACCATAAATCACAACCACTTTTTTAAGTTCAATGATGGAATTTTCATCAATAACTTTGCTAACTTCATGCATTACAACTTCCTCTTTAATTTCAATCCCTATGAAAGTTGAAATTGGAATTTTAGCCTTTTCTTTTTCATTTTCTTTCTCCATCCTCCTCTTTCTTATCTCTTCTCTTTCCTTCGTAACAAACATCTTCATCTCCAACTTTGCTTCACGTAAATTCTCTTCACAACCTTGAAACTCCTCAAGTAATAACATAGCTTCTCTAAAACTATATGTAACTTCCTTATCCGTCTATTTTCTGCAATGCTGAATACAATCTTTAAACCTATTTATTGCAAAATCAAGCATAAGATAGGAAACATTCTCCTTAATCTCCATCTCAAGTTCCTCTCTATCATCTCCATACTTATCCAAACCCATGGTTAAGAACAACAACATAAATTATAAGAAAAATAGTTACTAGCAAAGCACTCTCTCACATGTTTACACTCTTTTACCACTCTTTGCAATTCCTCCAATTGAACTTCAAAACTTATACCAACCCAACAACTCAAAAGAATGCTTAGAAATAAGGATTAAAATCCTAACAAAGTAAAATATACTCAAACGCACTAGAAAGAAGATATAAGACAAAAATGGATGGTAGCACAAAGATAAGACTATGTACTACTTGATTTTATCAATTTAGAGTGTAATCACAATCAAATAACACCCTAACAGTATAAAACAAACAAAAATTTCAAGACCCAAAGAAAAAAACTAGAATTGAGAAAGGGCAATTTATGCCAAAATATAAGAATTTTAATTACTACAGAGCAAATCAAATATGGAACCTAAAATATTTCTATCCAAGAAAGTAAGAAAGTAAAATACTTAGACTAAAATCAGAATTCTCATGTATAATTAATTTTTAGAGCTAAATTAATTATTTTGTGCTAAAGAAATTTATTTTAAACTCTAAATATACACAAGTATGTAGGTGATCAAATATTGCATCAAATTAATTAAAACAAGAGACAGTGAATCTAAACAGCCCCTAAAATAATAGCAATCCGAAAATTAGGCCAAAGGAAGCATTTTTTTTTTTCCTTTTTAGGCACAAGAACCCTCAACTCCTACTTCAGCAAGGACAAATAAAGCAAATCCAACAAGATACGTCAAAGATTCTCTTTCTTCTTCCTTTTTTTCTCTTTTCGATTTTCTTTCTTCTTTTTTTTGTGGATTCTATTTCTTCTGCTTCTTTTAATTTTTTTTTATCGAATTGATCAAGAACGAAATTTAACTAATTTAACAATCAAAATTAAATCAACAAGTATTCAAACAAGTTTAGACCCTAAACAAATTAAACTAGCACAAGACCGAAACTTCAAAAATAAAAAACGCATGAAAACTCAAATTTAACATCCTAAACTAAGATAAATAATAATTTATTTTAGCCTTTAGCTCTAATATCAACTGACGCGGAATCTTATAGATTAAGTCTAAGAACTCTATGATAAGATGGAATAGCTCTAAAGATCAACAATAAACTCTGCTTTATAGCACTCAATAGAAAGAACAACAAAAACACCAATAATTGAGGATTAAAAAGAAATAAGACAAATGCTACAATTAAATTGATGAGTTTACCTTGATTTTTAATGCATTGGAAGAATGCAGTCTGACACTCTCACAATAACAAAGACACACAAATAGCATGAATAATTCTGAATTTTGACTGAAAGTTTTCCACGCAAAGGACGATTGGATTTTATTTAGAGAAAACAAAAATTAACCCTAAAAGACTAAGAATAAACTACACTCTAAAGTGCCAATGAAGGTTGGATGAATTAAAAGCCCATAGTAAAGGGGACAGCACACTAAGACCCAAAAACTAAGTCTAAACAACTAAACTAGCAATACTAAAGCAAATAAGATAGCATAAACTTAACCCAAACAAATGGGCTTACAAAATACATCATTAAGGCTCAAATAATATGTATAACACATCCCCCAAGGCTGCCCATGTGTTTTGCACATGCCTTACACATGCTCTTTAAGTTGCATGTGCATTGCATATGTTTCTTCAAATCTTCCCACTTGGTTTGATGGACTTGTACTCCTTCTAATTAGACCCTATGAACTTGAATCTTCACAAAAGCTTTTCTTGATCTTTTACTTTTGTGTCGCTTTGGCCCATAGGCTTGATTATACTCCTTAAGCCCATAATTGCAACTGTTGCACCAAATCTGCTTCATATAAATCGAAACACGCCCTAAGTATATTTGATCCATATGAATATGATTTTGAACTCCTTTTAGACCCATTTGAATAATATATGGTTGCTCCACACAATTGTTGCAAATATGCCCTATTGGATCCGTATCATCTTCTAAGCACTTAGACTCTTTGTTGTCTTTCAGGCTCTTTAGTCTTGAGTATTCTTCTGAGCACTCAGGTTCTTTATATTCGGGCTCATGGCCCTTCTGGCGATTCCGAATATTTAGGCTTGTGGCCTTACTAGCGATTTTTGAATATTTAGGCTTGTGGTCCTACTGGCAATTTTTGAGAATTTAGGCTCGTAACCCTACTACCAATTTTTCGAGTATTCAAACTCGTGGCCTACTGGTGATTTTTTAGTATTCAGCCTCGTGGTCTTACTAGTGATTTTCGAGTATTCAGGCTCATGGCCTTACTGGCTATTTTTGTGCTTTTAGTCTTGCTTTATGTTTGGACACATTGGCCTTCATTTTACTTTAAAAACTTATCTATAAAATAAAAGTTTGCACAATACACAAGTAACGAGAATACATATTGTGAATTCAATAATATTTATCAATAAATAATATTATCATACAAGATATTTAACTTCATATTTCAACTGATGTAAACATTAAATCTGTAACGACCCGAAAATTGGACCGCTACCGGCGCTAGGATCCAGATCGGCTTAAGGCCGCCGGGACCCATAGCAAGCCTGACATGAAACCTGTAAACCTGTTTAATCCCATACATGATCAACAATCATACATAAAAATTTGAACTTTTCTTTTCTTTTACCAAGCCCAACCTGTGCATGCATATAAACATATACATAAACATAAACATAAACATAAATATCGACCCCTCTATGGGATCTCATTAATGCCCCAATGGGCAAATACAACATGTGTTGAGTTGGTTTACATAAACATCATAAAAGATCTAGGATCATGCATTAAAAGGGATACCTTACACATAGGTCAAGCACAACCTCTAATCCTCAATATCATTACATTACATAACTATTCATAACTTTACATTTTATCATGTCCACATTCTATCTATTACATACAAATGACTTCAATACTCTTGCTGACCTCCTGGTCTACCCCGTACCTGCAAACCTGGGGAATTTGAGAAAGGGGTGAGCTACTAGAGCCCAGTGAGCAGAATAATAAAGCATTTAAAACACATGTTATCATGAAATGCATCACATCATAACTAATCATATCAAGGATGAACTTGTCACCATTTAGCCCTCTACATATTCCAATCATGCCAGGGGCGTAGTGCAGGCCACACCTGGTCTTTCTCTTATACATAACATAACATACATAACCAATGGTGCCGGAGGCGTAGTACAGGCCACATCCGGTCTTTCTCTTACATAGTGCCAGGGGCGTAGTGCAGGCCACACCTGGACTTCCATATCATATCATCACGTCATAACATATGAGGGCTAATGGATCATTCAACATTCATCCACATCAACAACATATTATGCAATGCAACATATTCGTGATTTCTAATGCAAACAACCTAAAATATCACATGGCATCTGTGATGCATGAACATGCTCAAAACTGATTTATTTACTTGAAACATAAAGAGTTATTCTACTCACCTCTGGCTAGCTCTGACACTGACTGAAGCAGCTAACTCACTGCTGAGGTCCTCGGTTCCTCGGGTCCGAACCTACACAGGTGGACTCAAATGAGGGACCAACATACTATAACATGACTCTGAAAACATCCCCCAAAAACCCTCTAAAACACCTCAAACATCCATGCAAGAACATGCAAAGGAAGGCTGGACAGGGCACTTTCAGCGGCAGGTTCGGCGGCCGAAAGTCCCTCCAGAGCTGAAAGTCAGGCAGGTTCGGCGGCACCTTCGGCGGCCGAAACTCCCAGACAGAGACGAAAGTCTCCTTTCGGGGGCAAGCTTCGGCAGCCGAAGGCTGCTTCCACAAGCATGTTCGGTGGCCGAAAGTTCCTTCGGCTGCCGAACCTGGTTTCTCCCTTAATGGCAGAAACTCAGCTCTTCTATGCATATACGCCTCCCATTCCATCCAAACATGCATAAACCTATTCTACAACACACATACACAAGCATACAAGCTCCTAGGGGCTTCAAACTATCTAAAACCCCATCTACAACACATCAAACATGCATTTGCAAGCCACATTGTTCATAAACACATATTAAACCCATAAACCTAACCATAAGCTAAACATGCATTCTACCCCATAGATGTAACGCCCCGGAAATCCGGACCGCTACTGGCGCTAGGATCCAGATCGGCATAAGGCCGCCGGGACCCGTAGCAAGCCTAACATATACTTGTAAACCTGCTTAATCCCATACATGATCAACATCATACATAAAAAAAATTAAAACTTTTCTTTTTATACATGCAGTGAATCACCAACTCAACCTGTGCATACTCTGAACATATACATAAATAAAGTCCCTCTGTGGGATCTCATCAAAGCCTCAAAGGCTATACATCATGTGTTGAGTTAGTTTTGCATAAACATCATATCATAAGATCATGTACATAAAAAGGGATTAGCAATACACTATGGTCAAGCACAATTCTAACCTCAATAATCTCATTACATAACATACTGAAACTCTTACATTTCATCATAATACAACTGTCATGTCCACAATCTAACTATTACATACATATGACTTTTCTCTTCTTTTCTTCTCTATCAATCCCGTACCTGCAAACCTGGGGGTTAGGGGAGAGGGGTGAGCTAGATGCCCAGTGAGTAGAACTATATAAAAAAATATTTAAAACATGCTATAATGGAATGCATCATTGCACAAACATTTCACATCATGGACGGACCGACCCAAAAATCCCTCAGCCCCATGCCCGGCCCTATTATGGGCACCACAGGACTTCGTATTGCCCGGCCCTATTATGGGCACCACAGGACTTCGTATTGCCCGGCCCTATTATGGGCACCACAGGACTTCGTAAATCGGAGCTATTGCCCGGCCCTATTATGGGCACCACAGGACTTCGTACACAGGACTAGTGAGTCGTGCAATGTCCCTCCTCATCAACCACAATATAATAATGCAATGTAGCATATTCGTGATTCTAATGCAAACATCCTATATTATAGTCATGATGCATGAAACATGATAAAATATTCACTTTCTTAATTTAAAAGATTAAGTATAGTTCCACTCACCTCTGACTGACTCTGTCAAACTCTCAGCAGCTGGCTCACTGCTGGGGTCCTTGGTTCCTCGGGTCCGAACCTACACAGGTGGACTCCAATGAGGGACCAACATATATAATCATAACTCTAATGTATCCCCCAAAAACCCCCTAAAACATCATGAAAACATCACAGAAAAATATGCATGAAATGGCTGAACAGGGCACCTTCGGCGGCACCTTCGGCGGCCGAAAGTCCCAGACAGAGACGAAACTCAGCTAGGTTCGGCGGCACCTTCGGCGGCCGAAAGTGCCAGACAGAGACGAAAGTCTCTTTTCGGGGGCAACTTCGGCAGCCGAAAGGCCTGCCTCCCCAGCCATGTTCGGCGGCCGAAAGTACCTTCGGCTGCCGAACCTGGTTTCTGCCAAAGGGCAGAAACTTGGCTCCCTTTGCACATTTCGCCTCCAAATCTATAAATCATGCATATTTTTCAACCAAAGCATGCATACAAGTTCCTAGGGGCCTCAAACATGCATATACCCCATCTACAACACTTCATTCATACACAATCAAGCTACATTGTTCATCAAAGCATCAAAACCATAAACTCATCAACAAACCTAAACATGCATCTCTACCCCATAGATCTTGCATAAAACTTGTTTAAAACATAATGTAAGCTAGAGATCGACTCTTACCTCTTGAAGATCGAGAGTGGAGGCGATCTAACTTGGAGTTGGGAGAGATTGAGCTCCTTGGGTCTCCAAGTTCAAAACTTGCTCAAAACTCGTTTCAAAAGCTTAAAAACTTCAAAGCAAGATGAAGACTTGTTAAAACCATGAAAGATCTAAAGGAAACACTCAAGATCGAGGGAGGAGCGGCGGAGACTCACCTTGGCCGACAATGGGAGAGAAAAAGCTCGCCCGTGCGGACCAAGGGGACCCTTTTATAGTGGCTGGCCAGGCCACGTTCGGGGGCCGAATGTGCCTCCGCATCCATGCAATGTTCGGCGGCCGAACATAAGGTTCGGCGGCCGAACCTGCACTTCCCTCACTTAGACTTTCGGGGGCCTAACGTGCCTCCCAAAGTCCATGCATGTTCGGCGGCCGAAAGTGAGTTTCGGCGGCCGAACCTGGGTTTTTCCTTAAAGAATTTTCATGCTAAAACTTATTTAAAATCATACTTAAAAACATTAAAAACATGAAAACATTTTATAAAAACATGCTTTTACCCTTCTAGAGGTTTCCGACACCCAAATTCTACCGGACGGTAGGAATTCCGGTTCCGGAGTCTAGCCGGGTATTACATTCTCCCCCCCTTAAGAACATTCGTCCCCGAATGTTCCTCAATTAGCACATGCATAGCAAAACAACATAACATACATATAAAACACATAGAGACTAACCTTAAAAGAGATGGGGATATTGCTGGAGCATGGACTCCCGTGTCTCCCAGGTACATTCTTCCATATTGTGGTGGTTCCAAAGGACTTTCACCATCGGGATTTCCTTGTTCCTTAGCTTTTTGATCTGAGTGTCAAGAATCCGTACTGGTTGTTCAACATAAGTGAGATCCTCTTGGATCTCCACATCAGGCTCACTAAGAACCTTGCCCGGATCTGACACGAACTTCCTCAACATGGAAACATGGAAAACCGGATGGATTCTCTCCATAGAAGCAGGCAAGTCCAGCTTGTACGATACGTTCCCAACTTTTTGCAAGACCTCAAAGGGTCCGATGTACCGCGGAGCTAGCTTACCCTTCTTTCCGAACCGAACCACCCCTTTCATTGGGGACACCTTGAGCAATACTAGATCCCCCTCCTGAAACTCTACCTGTCTCCTGCGGATGTCTGCATAACTCTTCTGCCTGCTTGTAGCAGTCTTGATTCTTTCTCTGATCATGGGTACCACTCTGCTGGTGATCTCTACAAGCTCAGGCCCTGCTAAGGACCTCTCTCCAACCTCTTCCCAGCAAACAGGTGACCTGCACTTCCTCCCATACAAAGCTTCATATGGAGCCATCCCGATGCTAGCATGATAGCTGTTATTGTAGGCGAACTCTACCAAGGGTAGATGTTGCCTCCAAGAACCGCCAAAATCTAGCACACACATCCTGAGCATATCCTCTATTGTCTGGATGGTCCTCTCTGATTGTCCATCAGTCTGGGGATGGAAGGCAGTACTGAAATCCAACCTGGTACCCATAGCATTCTGCAGACTCCGCCAAAACCTGGAGGTGAACTGGGGCCCTCTATCTGACACTATAGAAACTGGGACCCCATGCAGCCTGACAACTTCATCCACATAAACCTGCGCTAACTTATCCACAGAGTAGTTGCTCCTAACAGGGATGAAGTGAGCAGATTTGGTGAGTCTGTCCACAATCACCCATATGGAGTCTAGTCTGTTGGATGTTGCCGGTAACCCCACTACAAAATCCATAGCAATATTCTCCCATTCTCTGACACTATATGCCCCAAGAATGATATGCTCCTTAACCAGAACTCACACTTGGAGAACTTGGCATACAAGCCATGTTCCCTCAAGGTCTGTAATACAATCCTCAGATGCTGGGCATGCTCCTCTGCATTCCTGGAATACACTAGGATATCATCTATAAAGACAATAACGAAGTGATCCAGGTATGGTCTGAATACTCTGTTCATGAGGTCCATGAATGCTGCAGGGGCGTTAGTTAACCCAAACGGCATTACAAGGAACTCATAGTGCCCATATCTGGTCCTGAAAGCTGTCTTTGGTATGTCTTCTTCCCTTATCCTCAGCTGATGGTACCCTGATCTCAGATCTATCTTGGAGAAACAACCCGCTCCTGCTAGCTGGTCGAATAGATCATCGATCCTTGGCAATGGGTACTTGTTCTTGGTAGTGACCTTGTTCAACTGCCTGTAGTCGATACAAAGTCTGAGGGATCCATCCTTCTTTCTCACAAAAAGCACTGGAGCACCCCAAGGTGAGGTACTCGGTCGGATGAAGCCCTTATCTACCAGATCTTGCAACTGTTCTTTCAGTTCCTTCAATTCTGCTGGTGCCATCCTGTAGGGAGGGATAGAGATCGGTCTAGTTCCAGGCATCAGTTCAATCTCGAACTCTATCTCCCTAGCAGGTGGTAGTCCTGGAAGCTCTTCTGGAAAGACATCCAGAAATTCTCTGACAACTGGCACTGAGGCTGGCTCCCTGACCTGACTATCTAGTTCTCTCACGTGAGCTACATACCCCTGACATCCCTTCCTAAGCAGCCTACGTGCCTGTAGGGCCGATATCAGACCTCTAGGCGTACCCCTCTTGTCTCCTCTGGAGACAACCTCTGACCCGTTTTGATCTCTGAACCTGACTACCTTGTCCCTGCAGTCCAAGGTAGCACCATGGGTAGATAGCCAATCCATCCCTAGAATGACGTCAAAATCTGTCAAATCTAGAACCACAAGGTCGGCGGAGAGGCATCTTCCCTCAACAAACACTGGACAGTACCGGCAGACTGACTCTGCCGCCGTCGGGTCACACTTGGGTCCACTGACCCATAGGGGACACTCTAACCCAGAGACCATCAACCCTAACCTCTCAACTGCCCTCGGAGAAATAAAGGAATGAGATGCACCCGGGTCCATTAATGCATACACATCAGAACACCCAATGATGAGATTACCTGACACCACGGTGTTGGATGTGTTCGCCTCCTGCTGAGTCATTGTGAAGATCCTGGCTGGAGCTGATGGACCTTCACCTCGGGAACCAGAAGAAGAGGCTGCCCCTCTCCCTCTACCTCTGCCACTGCCCTGTGTTGTGGCTGGAGCGGCTGGTTGTGCCACACTACCCGAAGCTGTCTGTTGGGGTTGGCCCATGAAAGGTGCTCTAGGACAATCCCGAGCTATGTGTCCCTCCTGGCCACATCTGAAACATGCATTGGTCCCCCATCGACACGCTCCCTTGTGTGGCCTCCCACACCTTTGGCATTCTGCACCATCTGAGCCTGAACTCGAGCCACCGCCAAATCCTAGACCGGATTTCAGCTTGTTCCAGAACTTGTTCTTCTTGGGCTTCTTAGTGCTACTCCATCTCTTACTACCTGAACTCTGAGTAGAGGGTCCTGGCCCTCCTCTGCCTGGGGTCTTAACCCCTGAAGACTGGGTCACTGACTGCTTCACTGACCCCTCAACTATGGCACTGGCCTCCATTCTTCGAGCCATATCTACCACCGTGTGAAAACTCTCCCTCTCAGCTGATTGAATCAATGAGGAGTACCTGGACTGTAATTTCATGACATATCTCCTGGCCTTCTTCACATCTGTATCTAGAGCTTGCCCTGAGAAGGGTAATAGCTCCAGAAATCTATCTGTGTACTCCTCTATGCTCATGTCTTCAGTCTGTCTCAGTTGTTCAAACTCAATCATCTTCAACTCTCTGGAACTATCTGGAAATGCCCATCCAGCAAACTCATTGGCAAATTCCTCCCATGTCATACTGTCTAGTCTCGGGTCCACATAGCACTTGAACCATTCCTTTGCCTTTTTGCACTTCAGGGTGAACCCTGCCATCTCAATGGCTCTTCTATCATCTGCCCCTAGCTCATCAGTGATCGTCTTCACTGCTCTCAGGTATTCAAAGGGATCATCCCCTGACTTATATTTAGGAGCATCCAGCTTAAGATAAGCTGTCATTTTCACCTTACTCCCACTGGCTGAGCTAGGTCTAGGAGGTTGAGTAACTGGGGCTACTGGTTCTGTAGGAGGTGGAGGTGGGGATGCAGCATTCCCCGAGGTGGGGTTTGCTGGGTGAGGATGGAAGGATGAGGGTGGATAGGCTGGGTACTGTGGGTACGGTGGATAGAAAGGTGGATAAGGCATGTGAGTAGGGTAGGGATTAAAGCTGGAGTAATCCGACGTACTTCCCATCGGATACCCGGGACTCTGTGCATAGGGTGGATAATAGGGTGGAAAACCATACCCCGAGGCCTGAGTGCCTCCTTGTGACTCCCCTGTCCCTTCTTCTGACATGCCAATATCCAGATTCCCATCCCTTCTCTGATCTTCTTCCATAACCTCCCTCACATCTGAAGAACTTCCTCCTCTTTCTGTCCCCCTTCTGCTAGTATCAAAAGACCTTCTAGGGTCCCTTGATACTCTTTCTCTGTTTGTTCTGCATGACATTGCCCTAGGCAATGTGGGAGGACGGGCGCTCGTGCCCTCATCCTCTGGTGGGACTCCTGTCAATCGTGCAGATCGACGAGTTCCTCTCATTCTGTTCTCTGAAAAACAGCACATAACTCGCAAGCATTAGCATCATATGGTTCATGTGGAGACACATGAACCTACATCACATACATGGCAAACATAGCATATCATTTATGCGCATGCATATAATCATGGCATATCACATCATCATAGCAAGACAGGACCCTACATCCTATCCTAGTGGACATGACCTTTCCTATTGTGCTTGACCCTCTAATACTTCTATGAGCCCGACACGCTAGGTCCGACCATGTGAACCTAGGGCTCTGATACCACTTTGTAACGCCCCGGAAATCCGGACCGCTACTGGCGCTAGGATCCAGATCGGCATAAGGCCGCCGGGACCCGTAGCAAGCCTAACATATACTTGTAAACCTGCTTAATCCCATACATGATCAACATCATACATAAAAAAAATTAAAACTTTTCTTTTTATACATGCAGTGAATCACCAACTCAACCTGTGCATACTCTGAACATATACATAAATAAAGTCCCTCTGTGGGATCTCATCAAAGCCTCAAAGGCTATACATCATGTGTTGAGTTAGTTTTGCATAAACATCATATCATAAGATCATGTACATAAAAAGGGATTAGCAATACACTATGGTCAAGCACAATTCTAACCTCAATAATCTCATTACATAACATACTGAAACTCTTACATTTCATCATAATACAACTGTCATGTCCACAATCTAACTATTACATACATATGACTTTTCTCTTCTTTTCTTCTCTATCAATCCCGTACCTGCAAACCTGGGGGTTAGGGGAGAGGGGTGAGCTAGATGCCCAGTGAGTAGAACTATATAAAAAAATATTTAAAACATGCTATAATGGAATGCATCATTGCACAAACATTTCACATCATGGACGGACCGACCCAAAAATCCCTCAGCCCCATGCCCGGCCCTATTATGGGCACCACAGGACTTCGTATTGCCCGGCCCTATTATGGGCACCACAGGACTTCGTATTGCCCGGCCCTATTATGGGCACCACAGGACTTCGTAAATCGGAGCTATTGCCCGGCCCTATTATGGGCACCACAGGACTTCGTACACAGGACTAGTGAGTCGTGCAATGTCCCTCCTCATCAACCACAATATAATAATGCAATGTAGCATATTCGTGATTCTAATGCAAACATCCTATATTATAGTCATGATGCATGAAACATGATAAAATATTCACTTTCTTAATTTAAAAGATTAAGTATAGTTCCACTCACCTCTGACTGACTCTGTCAAACTCTCAGCAGCTGGCTCACTGCTGGGGTCCTTGGTTCCTCGGGTCCGAACCTACACAGGTGGACTCCAATGAGGGACCAACATATATAATCATAACTCTAATGTATCCCCCAAAAACCCCCTAAAACATCATGAAAACATCACAGAAAAATATGCATGAAATGGCTGAACAGGGCACCTTCGGCGGCACCTTCGGCGGCCGAAAGTCCCAGACAGAGACGAAACTCAGCTAGGTTCGGCGGCACCTTCGGCGGCCGAAAGTGCCAGACAGAGACGAAAGTCTCTTTTCGGGGGCAACTTCGGCAGCCGAAAGGCCTGCCTCCCCAGCCATGTTCGGCGGCCGAAAGTACCTTCGGCTGCCGAACCTGGTTTCTGCCAAAGGGCAGAAACTTGGCTCCCTTTGCACATTTCGCCTCCAAATCTATAAATCATGCATATTTTTCAACCAAAGCATGCATACAAGTTCCTAGGGGCCTCAAACATGCATATACCCCATCTACAACACTTCATTCATACACAATCAAGCTACATTGTTCATCAAAGCATCAAAACCATAAACTCATCAACAAACCTAAACATGCATCTCTACCCCATAGATCTTGCATAAAACTTGTTTAAAACATAATGTAAGCTAGAGATCGACTCTTACCTCTTGAAGATCGAGAGTGGAGGCGATCTAACTTGGAGTTGGGAGAGATTGAGCTCCTTGGGTCTCCAAGTTCAAAACTTGCTCAAAACTCGTTTCAAAAGCTTAAAAACTTCAAAGCAAGATGAAGACTTGTTAAAACCATGAAAGATCTAAAGGAAACACTCAAGATCGAGGGAGGAGCGGCGGAGACTCACCTTGGCCGACAATGGGAGAGAAAAAGCTCGCCCGTGCGGACCAAGGGGACCCTTTTATAGTGGCTGGCCAGGCCACGTTCGGGGGCCGAATGTGCCTCCGCATCCATGCAATGTTCGGCGGCCGAACATAAGGTTCGGCGGCCGAACCTGCACTTCCCTCACTTAGACTTTCGGGGGCCTAACGTGCCTCCCAAAGTCCATGCATGTTCGGCGGCCGAAAGTGAGTTTCGGCGGCCGAACCTGGGTTTTTCCTTAAAGAATTTTCATGCTAAAACTTATTTAAAATCATACTTAAAAACATTAAAAACATGAAAACATTTTATAAAAACATGCTTTTACCCTTCTAGAGGTTTCCGACACCCAAATTCTACCGGACGGTAGGAATTCCGGTTCCGGAGTCTAGCCGGGTATTACAATAGATCTTCATAAAACTTACTTAAAACATGGAATGAGTTCAAGATCGGCCCTTACCTCTTGAAGATCGAGAGAGGGGCGACCAAAACTTGGAGATGGGAGATTTTCAACTTCCTTGGGTCTCCAAGCTCAAAACTTGCTCAAAACTTGAAAATCTTCAAAACAAGATGAAAACTTGTGAAAAACTTGAAAGATCTGAAGGAAGAACTCAAAGATTGGTGAGGAACGGCAGAGAGCTCACCTTGGCCGAAAATGGGGAGAAAAGCTCGCCCATTTCGGCTAAGGGACCCTTTTTATAGTGGCTGGCCAGGCCACGTTCGGCCCCCGAACGTGCCTCCGCATGCATGCCATGTTCGGCGGCCGAACTTGAGGTTCGACGGCCGAACCTGGACTTCCCTCACTTATGCCTTCGGGGGCCTAAGGCACACCCGAAATGCCTGCATGTTCGGCGGCCGAACTTGAGGTTCGGCGGCCGAACTTGAGGTTCGGCGGCCGAACCTGGGTTTTCCTCCAAGGTTGTTTTCATGCAAAAACTCATTTCCTTTTTACTTAAAATCATGAAATACATTAAAACATTTTAAAAAAACATGTTTCTACCCTATTAGAGGCTTCCGACATCCGAGATTCCATCGGACGGTAGGAATTCCGATAGCGGAGTCTAGCCAGGTATTATAAAATCCAAGTAATAGTATTGACTTGTACAATTTCAAGGAGTCTAATAAATAAAATTTCGCATGTGTGAATTTATTCAAAAATTTTCAATTCACATAGTATGTTTAAATACAGAATTTCTTTTCTTAGAAATGTTCATGTTTATTTTAACTAATAATAAAATTTTACGTTGAGTTAAAATACTATAATGCTCGTATTTGTATAGCCATAAAAAATTTCATCTAAAATTTAACTTACGTAACTAGTCATGATAATAAAATATTTTAATCTAGAGAAACAACTGTACAGCTTAGTCAAGTCGCGTACTTCACTTTTCTCTCATGATTGGTCAATTGTCTTTGTGTTGTACTCCTTCTAACGTCTACCTCTTCTTCTATCGAGCTTTCACCACGTGGCTTCTAGATTTAGCCTATTGTTCTTTGGTCTTTCACCATCTCCTTTCCTTCTGGTCTCTCCTGTTGCTGTTATCATCTTTTCTTGGTTTACCATGTGGATCTTAATAGGTTTAGAAACTCCAGTAATGGAATAATTTTCTTTGTTCTCGCAGACGATACCAATTGATGAATTGAGATCTAGTGGGTTACTAAATGCAGAGACTTGGGCTGTGGTTTGATTCAATGGGGAAATCAATGGATTGTGCTTGGTTTTATGGGGAGTAATGCCTTTAATTCTTCATATGGATCCTTCAATACTCGATCTTGAGAAAGTGGCCTGTAAAATAAATAAAAATGGTCAGAATTCTACAGAGGATGCTCTAGTGGAGACCCATCTGACATTCAAGTCAAATTTAAAACTTTTAGAGTGATGCATTAATAGAAAGAGAAGCATAAAGATTTAAAATAGAGAAAAGAATATAAAAAAAAGCTATGGAGAGAAAAGAGAGAGAGGATGTGAGAGTGAGCGAAAGAGAGAGTCTGACCCTCTTTTTGGGTTAGATCAGTGGTATATATATCCTGATCATTATGACACCCCTTGTA
Source organism: Manihot esculenta (assembly GCF_001659605.2). NCBI lineage: Eukaryota > Viridiplantae > Streptophyta > Magnoliopsida > Malpighiales > Euphorbiaceae > Manihot > Manihot esculenta. The sequence continues at coordinate 17,738,853 of NC_035170.2, forward strand.
TCATGTTCCATCGGAGTGGACGAGTATGTCGTTTTGCAAGCGTATTAGGTGAATTATAAATGATGGACAGTTGGCTAATAAATGCGTAGCCGGTTAATCCATACCCTGTCTATCGTGTGCGTCATGTTAGTCTATTTCATCGCACGCGCATTTATGATCTTGGTGATGTAGTGAGGAGATGACCAGTGTGCAGGAGGTCGACATCCTACCTTGGTTTCATCAAGTCGTACTCAACTCACACAATCTATACCGTAGTGGGTTCCCCTTGTCACCAAGATCAGTCGTGCCCGCATTTAGTACCCGTTGTGGTACGAACTTTGAAGACGTCTACTCATCCATTCCAAACTTTTAGCAGAATCAAGGGTATTAGTGGCATGATCCTCGTACATCATAAGTCAAGTTTTTTACTGTCAAGTTGGACTAAATGGAAAGGTTCATATGATCTTTTTCAATCTTGTGTATACATATCGCAATTTTAACAAGTCATATTATTTATATGTTATTAATAAATAATAATTAAAAATTGATTAAATTAATTATATATTTAAATTTCATATACAATATTATAATATTATATTATATTATATTTTGATACTTTAATATAGAATTAAATCATAAAATACATATTATGATTTTTATAATAAAAAATTAAATGTTAAAATATATTTATAGTATAATTTTATATTAGTTTTAAAAGTGATGTAACGAATATAAAACCGTGCAGGGCACATGTTGGATAAAATTAGTAATCAATAAATATAAAGAAACTGAACCCCTTACAATTCAGTACCAATTTTAGAGCAATTAAGAAATTTACACATTTGTTTATATACAATAATTCTAATACTTTACATACTAACCTAACAACATTTTATTTATTTTTAATAATTAGCATATTTAAATATTCACATTACGCGATTTTTAGTTTTTTTTTTAAATTATTTTTATTAATTGTTTTTATTATTGAATTTTAATCATTTAACCCAACAAAAATAAATAAAAAAATAAAATTTTTTATCAATATAAATCACATTTAAATAAAGAAAGTAATAATATTGAAGAGAAAATAAATACTTTTTTCAGCAAAAATACGAAATCGTTCGTTTTGATTGCATTGTCGCAAACCATAAATCGCCCAAGTGTCTGGTTTCTAACGATATTTACACAGAATGACGATTGAAAAACCTTAGAACCTTTCTAAGGGTTTAAGAAAGGGAGAGGTTTTTGAGCGCTAACTCTCGACGTCTGGAAAGGTTTTTGAGCACTAACTCTCGACGTTTCCTATAAATTTTGGAGGTTCTCAAAAAAATCTCTACCAACTGGCTCTCATAAAAGACTCTTTTATACTAAAATCTTTGAGTCTCAGTATAACAATTAATTATGGTCCATATTAAAGTCATGTAAATTTTAAACAATTTTAATTAAGTCTCTATTTAATTAATCAAATCAAAATCATAATTCTTTTAAATTACAGTTTATCTCAATGTCAATTTATATACAATTAAGTCTTATTTGATTTACTTTTTCATTTTATTTTCTCATGTAATTCTTTATGTGTATGACCTATTAGGTTCCAAATATATTGGTAATAAGTACAATTAACTAATTAATTAATTTAAAGGTTAAGAACATTATCTAATAATATGTCATAACTATCCAAATATTCGGAATGTCAAAAGTGGTTTGACTTAACCTTTCAGTGTAATTAATATCCTTCATCACTAATATCCCGATTTAACATTTAATACATGGAATATGTCTGCAATGTTAAATCATATCAGATCTCATTTATTAGCCATTGACCAATTGAATGAAATTTTAAATCTCATTTGCTAATTTTATTCCATCTTACACAAAGATTTCATGATCAATGCTAGTAGAGAACAAATGGGACATTTCCTAATTTAACCAAAGGTGATGAATCCTATCTCAATCACATAAACATCTATATATAGTTCTTAATATATCCAATTCATTTCCATTTATTACTCATGAACCAAGTAACATGTAAGATGAATCAAAACATAAAAATTCTTATATAAGATTATTTATTGATTTCAAGTCAAATGATCACTTGCACAACCATCATTTGACTAATCTATAGACATAAGTTATTTTTCATATAGATTTCTCACGCGGGCCATTTCAGTGCATTGATTTATAAAATAAACACATACATATTAGTTCTAGATATCTCATATATCTCAACCTATGAGATCAATTGCTTCCTCTAAAAGTAAATAACACAACATGTACCAGTCTCAACAGCTATAATTATTATCCAATCATGATAAGAATATCGACCAGGAATATTTGGAGAAGTTACTTAAATACAATAGGAATCTCACAATTATAACTACATTATAATTTTTTTGCACAGTAATATAGTCTCATTGACTTTATCTTTACTCAAGGTTCTATTAAATTAACTCTAAAGATAAATAATAACATTTATATAATGTATTTAAATACTTAAATCTATAAAAAAAATATCCAACTACAACCAACAGATTGGCTGTAGGGCATATTACTAACAATCTCCCACTTGTACTAAACCAATAACCCATGTGACTTATCCCATAAGTATAAATGCAATAATTATATTTCTATTAGAATAATGCCTTAGTAAGAGAATCTTTTAAGATTCTCATTAGTAGAACTCGCTTTATTTATACATCTTTTCTTTCAATGATCTATCTAATCAACTGATATTACCTAAGTAAATACTTGGATCTTTAATGAGACCTGAGTTCCTTTGCTTATGCAATGGCTCCATTATTATCATAGTTCAATGTAACTAGATCAACAATGCTAGGAAACACACCAAGTTCAGAAATGAACTTCTTGATTCAAAACTGTCTCCTTCGCTGCCTACAATACTAAAGTGTACTTAGCTTTTGTTATAAAATCTGCAGTGGTTTCTAGTTTGGAACCTTTTCAACTTACTGCTCCATCATTTAAAGTAAAATTGTAACCATATTGAGATTTATTATCATTAAATCTGATTGGAAATTCGCATCCGAATGTCCATGAACTTTGAGTTTATCAATCCCTTCAAGTGACATAGTCAGGAATCCTTTCTCGGATTCCTCCAAACAAAACCATTTTAGCACTTTGTCAATGTAAGTAGATTGGGATAATTCTAACAACCTCTTGGATCTATCTCCATAGGTCTTAATTTTCAGAATATAAACGGCTTCTACCAAATACTTCATGAAGAAATTCTTGGACAACTAAATCTTTATAGATTATAGTAATTGAATATCATTTATTAATATGTCATCTACATAAAAAATAAGAAATACAACTCCACTCCCACTAACCTTCTTGTATACACGCCGTTCATCCATATTTTTGACAAAATCAAACTATTTGGCTGTTTTATCAAAACAGATGTTCTAACTCTATGAAGCTCGCTTAAATCCATAAATAGACCTTTGCAATTTGCATAACTTATTAGGAAATTTATTGAATTCAAAGCCTTTAGATTGTGTCATGTACACATACTCAGGAAGATTCTCATTCAGGAATGTTGTTTTGACATCATTTGCCAAATTTTATAATCATAATATGTTGTTATTGCAAGTAAAATCCTTATGGATTTAAGCATAGCTACTGTGAAAAGATTTCATTAAAATCGATACTTTGTCTTTGTCTGTAACCTTTAGCAACTAGCCTCACTTTGTACGTTTGTACATTACCTTCCATGTTAGTTTTTCTCTTAAAACCCCACTTGCACCCAATGAGTTTTCTTCATTCAGGTGCATCAATCAAAGTCTATACTTGGTTAGTGTACATGGAATCCATTTCATATTTTATTGCTTCAAGCCAATTTAAAGAATCAATGTCAGATACTACTTCTTCATAGATGTTAGGCTCATTAAGTATGAGTGAAACATCGCTATGAGTCTCCAAACACTTTTCTAGAAAGGTAGTATATTTTGACATAAGCACTTTTTTTTTCAATAGGATGGTAGAAATAATATCTAATAGATTCTTTTGGATATCTCATAAATTTGCATTTTTTTGTACTTAGCTCCTAGCTTATCAGATATCAGACTCTTCATATAAGCGTCACATCCCCAAATCCTTATGTGTGATAAGATTGATCTTTTCTTAGTCCACATCTCATATGGAGTCTTATTGTAATACCCGGCTAGACCCCGGCATCGGAATTCCTATTTTTCCGGTGGAATCTCAGATGTCGGAAACCTCTAGAAGGGTAAAATATATTTTTCTAAAATATTTTAACATGTTTTTATGGTTTTAATGAAGAAGAAATTGAGTTTTGAAAGAAAATATTTTGGAGGAGAACATGGTGGAGTTGCGGAGGCACTTTTGGCTTCCGAAGGTGGTCTGGCCAGCCACCTATAAAATGCCCCCTGTCCGAAAATGGGCGAGTTTTTCTCTCTATTTTCGGGCAAGGTGAGTCTCCGCCACCCTTTTTGTCGATCTTGTGTTTTCTCCTCAAATCCTTCGAGTTTTAATGAGTTTTAACTTGTTTTTGAAGATTTTTGAGCAAAGATCGAAGTTTGGAAGCTTGGAGACCCCGGAGCTCATTTCCTCCACTACTCCAAGTTTGGATCGTCTCTCCTCTCGATCTTCAAGAGGTAAGAGTAGATCCTATCCTTCTTTTATGTTTTATGGAAGTTTTGAGGGGTTTTAGAGAGTTTGACGCATGTTTAGGCTAGTTGTAATAATGTTAGGGTTTATGTGAGTTTATGGATGAAATGTATGTTTATTGTTTGTTATAATGTAATGTTGTTAGGGTATAGGTTAGTTTTAGACCCCTAAATGCTTGAGGATGTGTTTTTGCATGTTTTTGTATGGTTTGGTTTGAGTTTGGAGGATTTGGGAAGCTGTTTGTGCATGAGACGCTGAGTTCTGCCATTCTGAAAGAACTTAGGTTCGGCAGCCGAAACCATGTTCGGCCGCCGAACCTGCTTGGGGAGGCAGTTTTGGCTGCCGAACCCTGCCCTCGAAAGTTTGGACTTTTGGCTCTGGAAGGGAGTTTCGGCCACCGAACCTGCCCCCGAAGGTTGGTGAGTTTCGGCTCTGGAACTACTTTCGGCCGCCGAACCTGCCGTCGAAAGTGGCTGAGTTTTGGCTCTGGAAGGACTTTTAGCCGCCGAACCTGCCGCCGAAAGTGCCCTGTCCAGCCTTCCCTTGCATGCTTTCTATGAATATTTTGTGGTGTTTTAGGGAGTTTTTGGGGAGATGTTTAGAGTCATGGTTGCGTATGTTTGGTCCCTCATTTGAGTCCACCTGTGTAGGTTCGGACCCGAGGAACCGAGAACCCCAGCAGTGAGGTAGCTGCTTCAGAGTTTGTCAGAGTCAGCCTGAGGTGAGTAGAATGGATCTTTATGTTTCAAAGAAAATAAATTTCAAGCATGTTCATGCATCACGAATGCCATGATATATACTAGGTTGTTTGCATTAGAATTCACGAATATGTTGCATTGCATATTTTGATGTTGATGTAGATGGATGTTGGATGACCCATTAGTCCTCGATATGGTATGATGACGATAATACGGTATAGAAGTCCAGTGAGGCCTATTCTACGCCCCTGGCACAGAGTAAGAGAAAGACTAGTGAGGCCCGTTCTACGCCCTTGGCATATTGGAATGTTATGTGATGTTATGTTAAAAGAAAGACCAGTGAGGCCCATTCTATGCCCCTAGCACCATTGGAATGTGTAGAGGACTATTGGTGACAAGTCCATCCTTGATGTGATTTGTTTGTGATGTGATGCATTTCATGAAAGCATGAATTTTAATATACTGTTTTACTATTCTGCTCACTGGGCTTTAGTAGCTCACCCCTTTCCCTTAACCCCCAGGCTTGCATAGGCATTATTATTGTACAACATACCTGTAATACCCGACTAGACTCCGGTATCAGAATTCCTACCGTCCGGTGGAATCTCGGATGTCGAAAACCTCTAAAAGGGTAAAATTATGTTTTTATAAAATATTTTAATGTATTTTATGATTTTAAGTAAGGAGGAAATTAAGTTTTGAATGAAAAGGACCATGGAGGCATTTCCAGGTTCGGCCGCCGAACCTCAAGTTCGGCCGCCGAACGTTGGATAGTTTAGGGGGGCAAGTTAGGCTTCCGAAAGTGGTTCAGGTTCGGCCGCCGAACTTGCATGAGTTTTGGAGGCACTTTAGGCTGCCGAAAGGTGGTCTGGCCAGCCCCTATAAAAGGGCTCCATGGCCGAAACGGGCGAGCTTTCTCCCCATTTTCGGCCAACGGTGAGTCCATGCTCTCCCATGGTCGTTTTTGACGATTTTCCTCCAATCTTTCAAGTTTTAACAAGTGTTTGCTTGGTTTTTGAAGATTTGTGAGCTTAGAGCAAGTTTTGAAGCTTGGAGACCCAAGGAGTGAGATTTCTCTCATCTCCGAGTTGGATCGTCTTTCCTCTCGATCTCCAAGAGGTAAGAGTAGATCCTTAGGTCATTTTATATTTTTAACAAGTTTTATAAAGGTTTATGGGGTAGAAATGCATGTTTAGGTTATTTTGAGTTTATGGGTTTATGTTGAGTTTTTGAGCAATGTGGGTTGTTATGTATGTTTGATGTGTTGTAGTTGGAGTTTAGGATAGTTTGAAGCCCCTAGGAGCTTATGTATGTGTGTATGCATGTTGTGAAAGTGTTGGTTTTGAGTTGAATGGTTTGGGAGGCTAAATGTGCATGATTGGAGGCTAAGTTCTGCCTTTGGAAGAACTCAGGTTCGGCAGCCGAAAGGACTTTCGGCCGCCGAACTTGCCTGTGGAGGCAAGCCTTTGGCTGTCGAACCCTGCCCCCGAAAGTGGACTTTCGGCTCTGGAAGGGAGTTTCGGCCGCCGAAGGTGCCGCCGAACATGCATGAGTTTCGTCTCTGGAAGGAACCTTCGGCCGCCGAAAGTGCCGCCGAAGGTGCCTGACTTTCGGCTTTTGAGGGACTTTCGACCGCCAAACCTACCGCCGAAAGTGCCCTGTTCAGCCTTCCTTTGCATGATTTCTATGATTGTTTTAAGGTGTTCTAGGGGGTTTTTGGGGAGTATTTTAGAGTCATGTTCATGTATGTTTGGTCCCTCATTTGAGTCCACCTGTGTAGGTTCGCACCCGAGGAACCGAGGACCCCAGCAGTGAGATAGTTGCTTCAGAGTCTTGTCTGAGCTAGCCTGAAGTGAGTAGAATGACTCTTTATGTTTCAAAGCAAATAATGAAAGTTTTAGCATGAATCACGCATCATGATTGCTATGAGAAAGTTCAGAATTTTTATGTATGTGTTGATCATTTATGGGATTAAACATGTGTACAGGTTGTATGTTAGGCTTGCTACGGGTCCCAGCGGCCTTAAGCCGATCTGGATCCTAGCGCCAGTAGCTGTCCGATTTTCGGGTCGTTACAGATTGGTATCAGAGCCCTAGGTTCATATGGTCGGACCTAGAGTGTCGGGCTCATAGATGTTCTAGAAGGTCAAGCACAATAGGAAAATCATGTCCACTAGGATAGGATGTAGAGTCCTGTCTTGAATGATGATGTGAAATGCCATGATTTTATGCATGTGCATTGATGATATACTATGTATGTGATGTATGTGATGCGGGTTCATGTGTTTCCACATGAACCATATGATGCTAATGTTTTATGTGATGTGTGCTATTTTTCAGTAAGCAAGATGAGAGGAACTCGTCGATCTGCACGATTGACTGGAGTACCACCCCAGGATGAGGGCACGGATGCCCGTCCTCCTACATTGCATAGGGCAATGTCCTGCAGGTCTAGCAGGGAGAGAGCATCAAGGGACCCTAGAAGGTCTTTTGATGTGAGCAGAAGAGGAACAGTGCAGGGTGGAATGTCAGAAGATGTAGGGGATGAGATGGATGTGGATCAGAGGAGGGATGGCAGTCTTGGAGTGAGTATGTCGGAATAGGGCATGGGAGAGTCTCAAGGAGGCACTCAGGCCTCGGGATTTGTTCAGCCACCCCAATACCCACCCTTTTCACAGAATCCCGGGTATTCGATGGGAGGTACATCGGATTACCCCAGCTTTAACCCTTATCACTCTCACATGCCATACCCACCTTTCTACCCACCATACCCACAGTACCCTATGTACCCACCCCCATCTTTCTACCCAAGTACAGCAAACCCTAACCCAGGGGATGTTACACCTCCTCCACCACCAGCAGAACCTACTGTCCCAGAAACACAAATGCCTAAGCCTAGCTCATCTGGAGGGAGTAAGGTCAAGATGACCGATTACATGAAGCTGGGTGCTCCCCAGTATGAAACCGGTGATGACCCGTTTGAGTATCTTGGGAGGGTCAAGATGATTACAGATGAGATAGGAGCTGATGATAGTAGAGCCATTCAGATGGTTGGGTTCACACTGAAATGCAAGAAGGCCCGAGAGTGGTTTAAAAACTATGTGAACCCGAGGTTAGATAGCTTATCATGGGAGGAGTTTGCTAATGAGTTTGCAGGATGGGCTTTCCCTGATAGTTCAAGGGAGTTAAAGATGATCGAGTTTGAACAGTTAAGGCAGACGGAGGAGATCAGTGTAGATGAGTACATAGACAGGTTCTTGGAGCTGTTGCCATTTGCTGGGCAAAATCTTGACACAGACCAAAAGAAGTCAAGGAGGTATATCATGAGGCTTCATTCCAGGTATTCCTCCTTGATCCAGTCAGCAGAGAGGGAGAGTTTCCATGCCATAGTGGATATGGCCCGAAGGATGGAGGCTAGTGCAATAATCGAAGGAAAAGTAAAGCAGTCAGTGGCACAGCCTTCTGGTTCCAAGACCCCAGGTGGGGGGAAGTTAGATCCTTCTTCTTTGAGTTCAGGCAGTAAGAGGTGGAGTAATACCACCAAGAAGTCAAAGAAGAACAAGTTCTGGAACAAGATCAAATCAGGTCTGGGATTAGGAAGTGGCTCGAGCTCAGGTGTAGATAATGCAGTATGTATGAAGTGTGGGAAGCCGCACAAAGGAGTATGTCGGTTTGGGACGACAGCCTGCTTCAGATGTGGGCATGAGGGACACATGGCACGGGAGTGTCCTAGAGCAGCTTTTGTGGCACAGTCCCAGCAGACAGCTCCGGTAGTGTAGCTCAACCAGCAGCTCCAGCCGCGACTCAGGCCAGTGGCAGAGGCAGAGGGAGAGGGGCAGCCTCTTCTTCAGCGGGTTTCAGGGGTGAAGGTCCATCAGCTCCAGCATGGATCTTCACGATGACTCAGCAGGAGGCAAATGCATCAAACACCGTGGTGTCAGGTAATCTCATCATTGGTTGTTCAGATGTCTATGCCTTAATGGACCCTGGTGCATCTCATTCTTTCATTGCTTCGAGAGCCGTCGAGAGGTTGGGTTTGATGGTCTCTGGGTTAGAGTGTCCCCTATGGGTCAGTGGACCCAAGTGTGACCCGTCAGTGGCAGAGTCAGTCTGCCAGTATAGTCCAGTTTTTGTTGAGGGGAGATGCCTTTCAGCCGACCTTGTGGTTCTAGATTTGACAGATTTTGACGTCATTCTAGGGATGGATTGGCTATCTACCCATGGTGCTACCTTGGACTGCAGAGACAAGGTAGTCAGGTTCAGATGTTAGGATGGGTCAGAGGTTGTCTTCAGAGGAGACAGGAGGGGTACACCTAGAGGTTTGATATCAGCCCTACAGGCTCGTAGGCTGCTCAGAAGGGGTTGTCAGGGTTTTCTAGCTCATGTGAAAGAGCTGGATAGTAATGTCAGAGAGCCTGCCTCAGTGTCCGTGGTCAGTGAGTTTTTAGACGTCTTCCCAGACGAGCTGCCTGGTTAACCACCTGCTAGGGAGATAGAGTTCGAAATAGAGTTAATGCCTGGAACCAGACCGATCTCTATCCCTCCCTACAGGATGGCACCAGCTGAATTGAAGGAGCTTAAAGAGCAGTTGCAAGAGTTGGTAGATAAGGGCTTCATTCGACCGAGTACCTCACCTTGGGGTGCTCCAGTGCTGTTTGTGAGAAAGAAGGATGGATCCCTCAGACTTTGTATCGATTACAGGCAGTTCAACAAGGTCACTACCAAGAATAAGTACCCGTTGCCAAGGATCGACGATCTTGTAACAGCCCGAAAATCGAACTGCTACCGGCACTAGGATCCAGATCGACTTAAGGTCGCCGGGACCCGTAGTAAGCCTGCTATACTGTCTGTGTACCTGTGAAATCCCATACATGATCATACATTTTCTGTCAAACTATTAAAACTTTTCTTTCTTCCAGGGCTTAACCTGTGCATGCACTATTTCTGATCTCTTTTATCCCCACTCTAGGCGGATATAACTCATAATGTTAAGCCTGGTTTCTCATATTCATAACAAGAAAAGAAACATACATAAACTGATCATGTGTCTACAACAAGGGATTACAACTCTTATAAGTCAAGCACAAGGCTACACACTATACATTATCTCTTTACATATACATGTCCACACTAACTGTTAAATAACTCTTCTTCTTGCACACCCTGCTGGACTCCCTCTGGACTCTGAACCTGCAAACCTGGGGGATATGGGAGAGGGATGAGCTATACAAGCCCAATGAGCATAACTATAAACCATAGGTTGAAAACATGATCTCATGGAATGCATAACAGCACATCATCTCAGGGATAGACATGACCACCAAAAATCCCACTGGGAGGATGCCTGGCCTAGCCAGGTCTTACAACCTCAATCTGCCTGGCCCGGCCAGGTCTTACAAACTCTGCTCGCCTGGCCCAGCCAGGTCTTACGATAATCTGCTGCCTGGCCTAACCAGGTCTTACCTACAGAAGGCTGCCTGGCCCGGCCAGGTCTTACACAGAGTTTGGGCTATTGGAGTCGCCTTGGTCTATCCACAGCCTCATACACATCGTATATGCAATGCGTCAACTTCGTGCAACTAATGTAAACACCCTACTATACTCTTATGATGCATGACATATGCTCAAAATAGTTTAGTTCTGAAAAGAGAAGTTCCACTCACCTCTGGCTAACTCTGTACTAACTCTGCAGGTTCTGAAACAGTGCTCACTGCTGCTCTCTGGGGTTCCTCTGGTCCGTCCCTACACAGGTGGACTCAAATGAGGGACCAAACTAACTCAAGAACATCTTGAAGAAACTCCCCAAAAACCCTCTACTAGACCCTCCAATAATCACATAACACATGCAAAAGAAAGCTGGACAGGGCACTTTCGGCAGCAGGTTCGGTGGCCGAAACCCCTCTCCAGAGACGAAACTCATGCATGTTTAGCGGCACATTCGGCGGCCGAAGGTCTCGTCCAGAGACGAAACTCACATACTTTCGGCGGCCGAACTCCCTCTTTCGGCGGCCGAAAGTCCCTTTCTAAACCGAAAGCTTAGCTTTCGGGGGCAAGCTTTGGCAGCCGAAACTGCCTCCACAAGGGGTTCGGCGGCCAAACCTTCCTTCGGCGGCCGAACTTGGTTTTGCCTGCTGGGCAGAACCCTGCTCTGTTTCATGCATAACTCACCCAAACCTTACCTAAACATGCAGCTCAACTACACCCAACTAGCACAGAACATATAACATGCATAAAGAGGTCCAAAACACTCCTAAAACCTCAAACACACACATCAAACAACACTTAACATACTTGAACACAAACTCATGCAAAACCTCAACTAAAACCCTATTCATGCATACTATCCATCCACCTCCCATAAAACCTTCAAAAATCAGTAAAAGAGGTTCTGGATCTTGACTTACCTCTTCCAAACAAGAGATCAAGTGATCCTAACGTGGAGATATGAAGAAAACCTCTTCCAAAGCTCCAACCTTCAAAATTTGCTCTTTTTGCTCAAAACCTTCAACACACACCAAAACTCTTAAAACTCTTGAAAGATTTGGTGAAAAACATGAAAAACATGAAAGTCAACTTGGGAGAGGCTGGAACTCACCTCTGGTTGCAAGTGGAGGAGAAATATCCTCCTTCCACCGACCTTTGGCCCTTAAATAGGTGGCTGGCCAGACCACCTTCGGCAGCCGAACGTGAATCCGAAACCATGCAATGTTCGGTGGCCGAAAGTGACCTTCGGCGGCCGAACCTTTGCATTTCTCCCTTGTTGCTTTTCTTTCAAAACTCATTTCCTTTCACACTTGAAAACATTCAAAACTCTTAAAACACACATGAAAACATATGTCTTACCCTTCTCGAGGGTTCTGACACCCGAGATTCCACCAGACGACAGGAATTCCGAGGCCGGACTCGAGCCGGGTATTACATTCTCCCCCCCTTAAGAACATTCGTCCCCGAATGTTCCTCAAACAACGAAACACATAAACACATAGAAAAGGGGAAAACTAGCTACCTAACCTCAAAACAGATATGGGTATTGCTGGAGCATGGACTCCTGTGTCTCCCAGGTGCACTCTTCTAGGTTGTGGTGGTTCCACAGGACTTTCACCATTGGTATCTCCTTGTTTCTGAGCTTTCGAATCTGGGTGTCAATGATCCGCACTGGTTGTTCTTCATAAGTGAGATTTTCAAGGATCTCTACATCAGGTTCAATGAGAACCTTCTCTGGATCTGACACAAACTTTCTCAACATAGAAACATGAAATACCGGGTGAATTCGTTCCATCGATGCAGGTAAATCCAGCTTATACGACACAGGCCCGATCTTCTGCAAGATCTCAAAGGGACCTATGTACCGTGGAGCTAATTTACCCTTCTTTCCAAAGCGAACCACTCCCTTCATTGGAGACACTTTTAGCAATACCATATCCCCCTCCTGGAACTCTATCTGCTTCCTACGGATGTCTGCATAGCTTTTCTGTCTGCTTACAGCTGTTCTGATCCTCTCTCTGATAATAGGCACTAACTTGTTGGTCATCTCAACTAACTCTGGCCCTGCAAGAGCCTTCTCTCCTACCTCTTCCCAGCACACAGGTGTTCTGCACTTCCTCCCATATAGAGCTTCATAAGGAGCCATCCCTATGCTAGCATGATGGCTGTTGTTGTAGGCAAATTCCACCAAAGGTAGATGCTGCCTCCAAGAACCGCCAAAGTCTAACACACACATTCTCAGCATATCTTCTATGGTCTGGATGGTCCTCTCTGACTGACCGTCTGTCTGTGGATGGAAAGCAGTGCTGAAATCCAATCTTGTACCCATAGCAGCTTGCAGATTCCGCCAAAACCTGGAGGTGAACTGCGGTCCTCTATCTGATACTATCGACACTGGAACTCCATGCAGCTTGACTATCTCTTCTACATAGACTTGCGCTAACTTGTCCACAGAATAGTTGCTCCTGACTGGAATGAAGTGAGCAGATTTCGTCAGTCTGTCCACAATCACCCATATGGCGTCTAACCTGTTGGACGTTGCCGGTAACCCCACTACAAAATCCATAGCTATGTTCTCCCATTTCCATTCTGGAATCGGCAGTGGGTTAAGCATTCCAGCCGGCTTCTGGTGTTCTAGCTTCACCCTTTGACATGTCTCGCAAGCTGACACAAACTGTGCCACTTTCCTCTTCATCGCTGGCCACCAATATACCCTTCTCAGGTCTTGATACATCTTGGTGGCTCCAGGGTGAACGCTATATCTTGCATTATGAGCTTCCCTCATAATGTCTTCCTTTAAACTGCTGTCAGCTGGTACACATAATCTCTTACCGTGACGAAGAATTCCCTCACTGTCAAATCTGAACTCTGCACTATTGCCACACTGAACAGTCCTGGCAATCTTCACTAACTCAGGATCTTCGTGCTGTTTCAGAGCCACTTGCTCTAGAAACACTGGTGTAACTCTCATCTGTGCAAGCAAAGCACCTGTACCAGATAACTGCAACTGTAGCCCTTCATCCATGAGTCTATAAAAGTCCTTCACCACCGGTCTTCTCTCTACTACAATGTGGGATAAATTGCCAAGTGATTTCCGGCTTAAGGCATCAGCTACAACATTAGCCTTACCCGGATGATACTGGATCTTACAATCGTAATCACTGAGCAATTCTACCCACCGTCTCTGCCTCAAGTTTAACTCTCTTTGACTCAAGATGTGCTGCAGGCTTTTATGATCCGTATAGATCTCACACTTTACCCCATAGAGGTAATGCCTCCACATCTTAAGTGCAAAGATAACAGCTGCCATCTCCAGATCGTGTGTCGGGTAATGCAGCTCGTGCTTCTTCAGTTGTCTAGAAGCATAAGCTATCACTTTGTCATTCTGCATTAACACACAACCTAATCCCACTCGGGATGCATCACAGAACACTGTAAACTCTTCATTGATCGGCAGAGCTAACACTGGGGCTGAAGTCAACCGTCTCTTCAACTCTTTAAAACTTTCCTCGCAATCCTCTGACCATACGAACTTCTGATTCTTCCTGGTCAGTCTGGTCATAGGAGCAGCTATCTTCGAAAAGTCCTGAACGAACCTCCGATAGTAGCCTACCAAACCCAAAAAACTCTTGATCTCTGTCACTGTCGTGGGTGTAGGCCAATTGGCTACTGCCTCTACCTTCTTGGGATCTACTGCTATTCCTTTCTCTGAGACTACATGTCCCAAAAAGGCAATGCTCCTTAGCCAGAACTCGCACTTGGAGAACTTGGCATACAAGCCATGCTCTCTCAAAGTTTGCAAAACTATCCTCAGATGCTGGGCATGCTCCTCTACATTCCTGGAGTACACCAAGATATCATCTATAAAGACGATCACAAAACGATCCCAGTACTCCCTGAAAACCCTGTTCATGAGATCCATGAATGCTGCAGGGGCATTAGTCAACCCGAACGGCATTACTAGGAACTCATAATGCCCATATCTGGTCCTGAAAGCAGTTTTGGATACATCTCCTTCTCTGATCTTCAACTGGTGGTATCTGGATCTCAGATCTATCTTCGAAAAACAACCTGCTCCTGCCAGCTGGTCGAATAGATCATCGATCCTGGGTAAAGGATACTTGTTCTTGATAGTGACTTTGTTCAACTGTCTGTAGTCGACACAAAGTCTAAGAGGTCCATCCTTCTTTCTGACAAACAAGACTGGAGCACCCCAAGGGGAGGTACTCGGACGGATGAAACCCTTAGCTACCAAATCCTGTAACTGCTCTTTCAACTCTCTCAACTCTGCTGGTGCCATCCGGTAGGGAGGAATAGAGATCGGTCTGGTACCGGGCATCAACTCTATCTCGAACTCTATATCCCTATCAGGTGGTAGTCCTGGAAGCTCTTCAGGAAACACATCTGGGAATTCGTTCACAACTGGAACTGAGGACGGTTCCCTAACCCGACTGTTTAGCTCTCTCACATAAGCTAGGAACCCCTGACAACCTTTCCTCAACATCCTACGAGCCTGGAGGGCTGAGATCAAACCCCTAGGTGTCCCTCTCCTGTCTCCTCTGAAGACACACTCTGACCCATCCTGGTCTCTAAGACTCACTACCTTGTCCCTGCAGTGCAAGGTAGCACTATAGGTAGATAACCAATCCATCCCTAGAATGACATCAAA
Source organism: Manihot esculenta (assembly GCF_001659605.2). Classification (NCBI taxonomy): domain Eukaryota; kingdom Viridiplantae; phylum Streptophyta; class Magnoliopsida; order Malpighiales; family Euphorbiaceae; genus Manihot; species Manihot esculenta. Next base: position 17,754,326 of record NC_035170.2, read on the forward strand.
ATCTGTCAACTCTAGAACCACAAGGTCAGCTGGAAGGCATCTATCCTCTATAAACACTGGACTGAACTGACAGAATGACTTTGCCAATGATGGGTCACATCTAGGTCCACTGACCCAGAGAGGACACTCTAACTCGAATACGATCAACCCCAATCTCTCTGCGGCTCTAGAAGAAATGAAAGAGTGAGAAGCACCGGGGTCCATCAAAGCATACACCTCTGAACACCCAATGATGAGATTACCTGACACCACTGTGTTCGAAGTGTCTGCCTCCTGTTGAGTCATGGTGAAAATCCGTGCTGGAGCTGACGGACCTGCACCTCGGGAACCCATCCCTGATGAAGAGGCTGCCCCTCTTCCTCTACCTCTGCCACTGCTTGGTGGTCAGGCTAAAGCTGCTGACTGTACGACACTACCTGAGGTCATCTGCTGGGATGGTATAACCAAAGTCGCCTGAGGACATTCCCGTGCATAATGTCCCTCCTGCCCACATCTATAGCAGGCTGTCGATCCCAACAAACAAGCTCCTCTGTGCGGTCTCCCACACCTATTGCAAACTAGAATATCTGTGCCAGAGCTGGAGCCGCTACTCATTCCCAGACCCGTCTTAATCCTGTTCCAGAACTTGCCTCTCTTTCCTCTGAATTTATCCCATCTCTTCTTACTCGCACTTGTCATACTCTGTGAGGAGGAACCTGGTTTTGTACCAGAAGACTGTGCCTTTGATTGCTTGACTACTCCCTGACTTATGGCACTGGCCTCTATCTTTCTAGCAGCATCCACAATGGAGTGGAAACTCTCCTTCTCCGCGTGGAGAATCAAGGAGAAATACCTGGGGTGAAGCCTCGTGGCATATCTCTTTGCCTTCTTCTGATCCGTATCATACGCCTGTCCCACATATGGTAACAATTCCAGGAACTTATCCGTATATTCATCAACGCTCATCTCCTCCGTCTGTCTCAACTGCTCAAACTCCATAACCTTGAGCTCCCTGGAACTGTCAGGGAAAGCCCACCCAGCAAATTCGTTGGCGAACTCTTCCCATGTCATACTGTCAATTCTGGGGTCCACATAGTTCTTGAACCATTCTCTGGCTTTCTTGCATTTTAATGTGAACCCTGCCATCTCAATGGCCCTGCTCTCGTCTGCTCCCAACTCACTTGTTATCATTCTGACTGCACTGAGATACTCAAAGGGATCATCTCCCGTGTTGAATTTAGGAGCATCCAACTTTAAGTACTCAGTCATCTTCACCTTAGTTCCCCCTGAAGAACTGGGTTGCTGTGCTTCCACAACAGGGGCTACTGGTTTAGGTGGTGGTGGTGGAGGTACTGTTTCTCTGGATTCAGGCGATGCTGAACTTGGATGAAAAGGTGGGGGTGGATACATATGATATGGTGGATAGAAGGAAGGATAGGGCATATATGGCATGTAGGGTGGATATGGGGCAAAGCTGGAGTAATCCGACGTGCCTCCCATCGGATACCCGGGGCCTGTGGAAAGGGTGGATAGCCAAACCCCGAGGCCTGTGCGCCTCCCTGGGACTCCCCCATACCTTCTGCTGACCTTCCTAGACCCATACTGACATCTCTACTCTGATCCTCCTCCATAGCAACTCTCTCTTCATCTGATCTTCCCCTTCTGCCTATTCCTCTTCTGCTCTCGTCAGAAGACCTTCTAGGGTCTCTTGACGTTCCCTCCCTGCTTGACCTGTGAGATCTTGCCCTTGGCAATGCAGGAGGACGAGCAGCTGTACCCTCACTTTCAGGTGGGACTCTAGTCAATCTCGCGGATCGACGAGTTCCTCGCATCGTAACTCTCTCTGGAAAACAACACATCACAGAGCACATAAGCAACACATATATAAAAACATGGCACATGCATCATGGCATTGCACCTCATCAGCAGATAGACAGGACTAACATCCTATCCTAGTGGACATGTTTTCCTATTGTGCTTGACCCACTAAACCTCTATGAGCCCAACTCTATCTAGATAGGTCCGACCTTGTGAACCTAGGGCTCTGATACCAATCTGTAACAGCCCGGAAACTGAACTGCTACCGGCACTAGGATCCAGATCGACTTAAGGTCGCCGGGACCCGTAGTAAGCCTGATATACTCTCTGTGTACCTGTGAAATCCCATACATGATCATACATTTTCTGTCAAACTATTAAAACTTTTCTTTCTTCCAGGGCTTAACCTGTGCATGCACTATTTCTGATCTCTTTTATCCCCACTCTAGGCGGATATAACTCATAATGTTAAGCCTGGTTTCTCATATTCATAACAAGAAAAGAAACATACATAAACTGATCATGTGTCTACAACAAGGGATTACAACTCTTATAAGTCAAGCACAAGGCTATACACTATACATTATCTCTTTACATATACATGTCCACACTAACTGTTAAATAACTCTTCTTCTTGCACACCCTGCTGGACTCCCTCTGGACTCTGAACCTGCAAACCTGGGGGATATGGGAGAGGGATGAGCTATACAAGCCCAATGAGCAGAACTATAAACCATAGGTTGAAAACATGATCTCATGGAATGCATAACAGCACATCATCTCAGGGATAGACATGACCACCAAAAATCCCACTGGGAGGATGCCTGGCCTAGCCAGGTCTTACAACCTCAATCTGCCTGGCCCGGCCAGGTCTTACAAACTCTGCTCGCCTGGCCCAGCCAGGTCTTACGATAATCTGCTGCCTGGCCTAGCCAGGTCTTACCTACAGAAGGCTGCCTGGCCCGGCCAGGTCTTACACAGAGTTTGGGCTATTGGAGTCGCCTTGGTCTATCCACAGCCTCATACACATCGTATATGCAATGCGTCAACTTCGTGCAACTAATGCAAACACCCTACTATACTCTTATGATGCATGACATATGCTCAAAATAGTTTAGTTCTGAAAAGAGAAGTTCCACTCACCTCTGGCTAACTCTGTACTAACTCTGCAGGTTCTGAAACAGTGCTCACTGCTGCTCTCTGGGGTTCCTCTGGTCCGTCCCTACACAGGTGGACTCAAATGAGGGACCAAACTAACTCAAGAACATCTTGAAGAAACTCCCCAAAAACCCTCTACTAGACCCTCCAATAATCATATAACACATGCAAAAGAAAGCTGGACAGGGCACTTTCGGCAGCAGGTTCGGCGGCCGAAACCCCTCTCCAGAGACAAAACTCATGCATGTTCGGCGGCACCTTCGGCGACCGAAGGTCTCGTCCAGAGATGAAACTCACATACTTTCGGCGGCCGAACTCCCTCTTTCGGCGGCCGAAAGTCCCTTTCTAAACCGAAAGCTTAGCTTTCGGAGGCAAGCTTTGGCAGCCGAAACTGCCTCCACAAGGGGTTCGGCGGCCGAACCTGGTTTTGCCTGCTGGGCAGAACCCTGCTCTGTTTCATGCATAACTCACCCAAACCTTACCTAAACATGCAGCTCAACTACACCCAACTAGCACAGAACATATAACATGCATAAAGAGGTCCAAAACACTCCTAAAACCTCAAACACACACATCAAACAACACTTAACATACTTGAACACAAACTCATGCAAAACCTCAACCAAAACCCTATTCATGCATACTATCCATCCACCTCCCATAAAACCTTCAAAAATCAGTAAAAGAGGTTCTGGATCTTGACTTACCTCTTCCAAACAAGAGATCAAGTGATCCTAACGTGGAGATATGAAGAAAACCTCTTCCAAAGCTCCAACCTTCAAAACTTGCTCTTTTTGCTCAAAACCTTCAACACACACCAAAACTCTTAAAACTCTTGAAAGATTTGGTGAAAAACATGAAAAACATGAAAGTCAACTTGGGAGAGGCTGGAACTCACCTCTGGCTGCAAGTGGAGGAGAAATATCCTCCTTCCACAGACCTTTGGCCCTTAAATAGGTGGCTGGCCAGACCACCTTCGGCAGCCGAACATGAATCTGAAACCATGCAATGTTCGGCGGCCGAAAGTGACCTTCGGCGGCCAAACCTTTGCATTTCTCCCTTGTTGCTTTTCTTTCAAAACTCATTTCCTTTCACACTTGAAAACATTCAAAACTCTTAAAACACACATGAAAACATATGTCTTACCCTTCTCGAGGGTTTCGACACCCGAGATTCCACCAGACGACAGGAATTTTGAGGCCGGACTCGAGCCGGGTATTACAGATCTATTCGACCAGCTAGCAGGAGCAGGTTGTTTCTCCAAGATAGATATGAGATCTGGGTACCATCAGCTGAGGATAAGAGAAGAGGATGTACCGAAGACGGTGTTCAGAACCAGATATGGGCACTATGAGTTCCTTGTGATGCCGTTCGGGTTAACCAATGCCCCTGCAGCATTCATGGATCTCATGAACAGAGTTTTTAGTCAGTATCTGGATCACTTTGTTAGTGTCGTCTTCATAGATGATATCTTAGCATACTCCAAAAATGCAGAGGAGCATGCCCATCATCTGAGGTTAGTTCTACAGACCTTGAGGGAACATGGCTTGTATGCCAAGTTCTCCAAGTGTGAGTTCTGGTTGAGGAGTATTTCATTCTTGGGGCATGTTGTGTCAAAAAATGGAATAGAGGTGGACCCCAAGAAGGCAGAAGCTGTGGCTAACTGGCCTAGACCCACTACAGTGACAGAGATCAAGAGCTTCTTGGGTTTGGCAGGTTACTACAGGAGGTTTGTTCAGGACTTCTCTAAGATTGCAGCTCCTATGACCAGACTGACTAAGAAGAATCAGAGGTTTGTGTGGACTGACCAGTGTGAAGAAAGCTTTGAAGTGCTAAAGAAGAGATTGACGTCGGCACCGGTGTTAGCTCTGCCAACTAGTAATGAAGACTTCACGGTTTTCTGTGATGCGTCCCGTGTGGGACTAGGTTGTGTGCTGATGCAGAATGAAAGGGTGATTGCTTATGCTTCTAGACAGCTGAAGAAGCACGAGTTGAATTACCCTACACATGACCTAGAAATGGCAGCGGTGATCTTTGCACTCAAGATGTGGAGGCATTACCTTTATGGGGTAAAATGTGAGATCTTCACAGATCATAAAAGCTTGCAGTACATCTTGAGTCAGAGAGAATTAAATATGAGACAGAGAAGATGGGTAGAACTGCTTAGTGACTATGATTGCAAGATTCAGTACCATCCGGGTAAGGCGAATGTTGTGGCAGATGCCTTAAGCCGGAAATCACTTGGCAGTTTGTTCCATATTTCAGCTGAGAGAAGACCCGTGGTGAGGCAGTTCTTCGAGCTCATTAATGAAGGGTTGCAGTTGGAGTTGTCTGGTACAGGTGCTTTGATAGCCCAGATGAGAGTAACACCTGTGTTTCTGGAGTAGGTGGCTCAGAAACAGCATGAGGACCCAGAGTTAGTGAAAATTGCCAGGACTATTCAGTCAGGCAAGAATGAAGAGTTCAGATTTGACAGTAAGAGGATCCTCTGTTATGGGAATAGATTGTATGTACCAGATGACGTAGGTCTAAAGGGAGACATTATGAGGGAGGCTCATAATGCTAGATACAGTATTCACCCTGAAGCCACCAAAATGTATCAAGATCTGAAGAGAGTTTATTGGTGGCCAGCCATGAAAAGAGAAGTGGCACAGTTTGTGTCAGCCTGCGAAGTATGTCAGAGGGTGAAGCTGGAACATTAGAAGCCGGCTGGAATGCTCAACCCGCTACCTATTCCAGAGTGGAAATGGGAGAATATAGCTATGGACTTTGTAGTGGGGTTACCGGCATCGTCCAAAAGGTTAGACTCCATATGGGTGATTGTGGACAAACTAACCAAATCTGCTCACTTCATCCCTGTCAGGAGTGGCTATTCTGTGGACAAGTTGGCGCAGGTGTATGTTGATGAGATTGTCAGATTGCATGGGGTTCCTGTTTCAATAGTGTCTGATAGAGGACCCCAGTTCACCTCTAGGTTTTGGCGGAGTCTGCAGAATGCCATGGGTACCAGGTTGGATTTTAGCACTGCTTTCTATCCACAGACGGACGGACAGTCAGAGAGGACCATCCAGACAATAGAGGATATGCTCAGAATGTGTGTGCTCGATTTTGGCGGTTCTTGGAGGCAGCATCTACCTTTGGTGGAGTTTGCCTACAATAACAGCCATCATGCTAGCATAGGGATGGCTCTATATGAAGCTTTGTATGGAAGGAAGTGCAGATCACCTGTTTGCTGGGAAGAAGTTGGGAGAAAGGTCTTTGGCAGGGCCTGAGCTTGTAGAGATCACCAGCAGAGTGGTACCCATAATCAGAGAAAGAATCAAGACTGCTGCAAGCAGGCAGAAGAGTTATGCAGATGTCCGCAGAAGGCAAGTAGAGTTTTAGGAGGGGGATTTGGTATTGCTCAAGGTGTCTCCGATGAAAGGGGTGATTCGGTTCGGGAAGAAAGGTAAGCTAGCTCCACGGTACATTGGACCCTTTGAAATCTTGCAAAAGATCGGGAATGTATCATATAAGCTAGATTTACCTGCTTCAATGAAGAGAATCCATCCGATTTTCCATGTTTCCATGTTAAGAAAGTTCGTGTCAGATCCGGGCAAGGTTCTTCGTGAGCCTAATGTGGAGATCCAAGAAGATCTCACCTATGTTGAACAACCAATACGGATCCTAGACACCTAGATCAGAAAGCTAAGAAACAAGAAAATCCCGATGGTGAAAGTCCTTTGGAATCACCACAACATTAAGGAGTGTACCTGGGAGACACGGGAGTCCATGCTCCAGCAATATCCTCATCTCTTTTAAGGTTAGTTCTATGTGTATGATATGTTGTATGCTATGCATGTATTGCTTGGTAAACATTCGGGGACGAATGTTTTTAAGAGGGGAAGAATGTAATACCCGGCTAGACTCCGGTATCGGAATTTCTACCGTCCGGTGGAATCTCGGATGTCGAAAACCTCTAGAAGGGTAAAATTATGTTTTTATAAAATGTTTTAATGTATTTTATGATTTTAAGTAAGGAGGAAATTAAGTTTTGAATGAAAAGGACCATGGAGGCATTTCCAGGTTCGGCCGCCGAACATTGGATAGTTTAGGGGGGCAAGTTAGGCTTCCGAAAGTGGTTCAGGTTCGGCCACCGAACCTCATGTTCGGCCACCGAACTTACATGAGTTTTGGAGGCACTTTAGGCTGCCGAAAGGTAGTCTGGCCAGCCCCTATAAAAGGGCTCCATAGCTGAAACGGGCGAGCTTTCTCCCCATTTTCGGCCAACGGTGAGTCCATGCTCTCCCATGGTCGTTTTTGACGATTTTCCTCCAATCTTTCAAGTTTTAACAAGTGTTTGCTTGGTTTTTGAAGATTTGTGAGCTTAGAGCAAGTTTTGAAGCTTGGAGACCCAAGGAGTGAGATTTCTCCCATCTCCGAGTTGGATCGTCTTTCCTCTCGATCTCCAAGAGGTAAGAGTAGATCCTTAGCTCATTGTATGTTTTTAACAAGTTTTATAAAGGTTTATGGGGTAGAAATGTATGTTTAGGTTATTTTGAGTTTATGGGTTTATGTTGAGTTTTTTAGCAATGTGGGTTGTTATGTATGTTTGATGTGTTGTAGTTGGGGTTTAGGATAGTTTGAAGCCCCTGGGAGCTTATGTATGTGTGTATGCATGTTGTGAAAGTGTTGGTTTTGAGTTGAATGGTTTGGGAGGCTAAATGTGCATGATTGGAGGCTGAGTTCTGCCTTTGGAAGAACTCAGGTTCGGCAGCCGAAAGGACTTTCGGCCACCGAACCTGCTTGTGGAGGCAAGCCTTTGGCTGCCGAACCCTGCCCCCGAAAGTAGACTTTCGGCTTTGGAAGGGAGTTTCGACCGCCGAAGGTGCCGCCGAACATGCATGAGTTTCGTCTCTGGAAGGAACCTTCGGCCGCCGAAAGTGCCGCCGAAGGTGCCTGACTTTCGGCTCTGGAGGGACTTTCGGCCGCCGAACCTGCCGCCGAAAGTTCCCTATTCAGCCTTCCTTTGCATGATTTCTATGATTGTTTTAAGGTGTTCTAGGGGGTTTTTGGGGAGTATTTTAGAGTCATGTTCATATATGTTTGGTCCCTCATTTGAGTCCACTTGTGTAGGTTCGGACCCGAGGAACCGAGGACCCCAGCAGTGAGATAGCTGCTTCAGAGTCTTGTCTGAGCTAGCCTGAGGTGAGTAGAATGACTCTTTATGTTTCAAAGCAAATAATGAAAGTTTTAGCATGAATCACGCATCATGATTGCTATGAGAAAGTTCAAAATTTTTATGTATGTGTTGATCATGTATGGGATTAAACAGGTGTACAGGTTGTATGTTAGGCTTGCTACGGGTCCTGGCAGCCTTAAGCCGATCTGGATCCTAGCGCCGGTAGCAGTCCGATTTTCGGTTCGTTACAATACCTATCACTAGGTCACATACAACAGGAAGCACGACACCAGCATAGGCATTATTATTGTACAACATACCTATCACATACATAAATATATACTCCTAACATGTTATTCTAATTGGATAATTAAGGACATTTGAAAAACAATTCCCTTGAACCATAAAGAGAATTTGACGGTTTAAAAAAAATATATAGGTCCTTCAATACACAACGTCCAATGCTACATGTAATTTTTTAATATCTTCTTTTCTTTTTGGGTTTACAAAATTAATTATATATATATATATTCTAATTACATAATAATTATATAACTTAAAAAAAAAATTTTGAATTACATTAAGGGAAATTTGATAAAAAGAGAATTTTACAATCCAGAATAAAAAAAAAAAAAAGACAAGACACATAGGCTCTATTTAAAAATTATTAAAATGATTCAATCATTCATCTATGCACATTAGATTTTTCAAAATTTATCAATAATCATCCATCATGCAAATAAATCATATTAAATAAATATAAATTAACCATTAATTTATTTTTATATTTATTATTAAATTTAAATGCTAAAACTGAAATTAAAATTACAATTTAATATTTTATTTTTGATAATCAACGATAAAATAATTTATAAATAAAATAATTTTATTCAAAATTCTAATCACATTAGAAAATTAATTTTAATAGTAATTTTGAAATTATTTTATTGTTCTTAATTTTTCAAAATTAATTTTTAATTACTATCAAAATATTCAAATGGCTCAAACTAATAAAAACTATTTTAAATTAAATAGCCATTTAATTTATAGATCGAAAAAAAATTTATATTAATTTTCATCCTAAAAGGACCACTTTGTAAAAAATTAGAGAGCCACATCTTTGGCGGAATCACTAGGAGTAACATTTCAGACCTCATCGAATCGCAACAACCCTTTTTCCACGATGATGAGGCTTCCGGCCACCACACATGGTGTCGTGCTTCCTCGGTAAGCAAAGCCCAGTGACAGCGCGCATCAAGGACGCGCATCGACTAGGTCACATCATCGGGACAGCCTGTCGCATTCCAGTTCATAGCGAGCTGTAGAATTGTCCTTTTCCTTCTCTTTTTTATAATTAACAAATAATTAAAATTTAAAATAAGAAATAAAAACAATTTTGATTTCATATGCCACAAATGTTTAAGAACAGTAACTTTTAGCGAAAAAATTTTGATTTAATTAATTTAATAATAAACATAAATAACTATTATATAATTATTTAAATGAAATTCTAATATTATTATTAAATTTTAATCAAATTAATGTAATAGAAAATTTTAAAAAATAATTTTTTTTACTAATATAAATCACATTTAAATAAAAAAAATAATATTAAAATTTTATACAACAATATCTTCCTTTTCTAGTCTTACTCTTTCACTTCTTTAATTTTTAAAAACTTATAACTTCAATTTGATATTTTATATATCCATAATTAAATTAAACACTTTTATACAATAATTATTTTATATAAATATTTTAATAAAAATAACAAGTTAATAAAGAAAAATTGCTTTCAAAAAAAGTTAATAAAGAAAAATAACCATTTCAAAAAAAAAAAAAGAAAAATAAATACACTATAATTTCTGCTAAATGTAAGGGCGTGTCGGTAGCGGCGCAAGATCATTAATAATGGAAGGATTTGTTTCAAAAGAAGAAAAAAAAAATCTTATTTTCTACAATGCTTTATTCTTTTTTCTTTTTTAACCAAAATTTTCTACGACGCTAATTTTTCAGTGTCTAGAAGCAGATATTGAAACAACCTTATCTTATAAAGAAAAAGAGAGATGTGGAAATTCTTCCCGAAGGGGACTACCACTGGGAACCCCACCTTCTGAAAAGTAGGATAGGATTTTTTTTTTTTTTTTTTTTTTTTAACTAGTTAATATTTAAATTAATTCATATTTAATCAGAAAGACAGATTAAAGTGGGTGAAGTATTTTAGCAGACCTATTAATAAGACATAATATTTTACGATAAATTTTAAAGTTTTTCTTTTATAATAAATATTTTTTTTTGCTTATAAAGAAACTTAGAGTTTTCTTTAAACAAATTAAAAAAAAAAAAAAGATATTTCTCACTGTGCATTTTTCAGTATTTTTAATTTAGCATACTATACTTTAGATAGTCTTAACCTCCATTTTTTAAAAAAAAATATAATTTAATAAAAAAATACTTTTCAGATTTTTTAATATTTAGTATATTCAAAAAATTCAATTAACTAAAAATAGTAAAATATTTTTCTTTGCTCTTTTGTTAAAAAAATTATTTTCTAAACTTTAAAAATTTTATTAACATTAATATATAAATTTATTAATATTTTTTATTTCTTAAATAACAATAAACGAATGAAAAATAAGTTAGTTTCGTGAAATATATTTTTTATGAAATAAATATTTTTTATCAGCAAATTATGTTCTATAAATAGACAGAATGTTAGTTCAAACTTATTCATGCCAAGTTTTTTAGATAATTTATGATAAAAGTTTAAGCACAGAAACCTTTGTCTGGGTGAGTAAAACCTTAACTTGGAGCAGAAAGATATAAAGCAAGTCACTGGCAATGGCCACTGAAAATTTTTAAATTTTTTAAAATTATTTAGATAGTTTTATCTTAAAGTAAGAAAATTACGATTAGCTTTTTACAAATTAAAAAAAAATAATTATTTTTTATTTTAAAATTATCTAATTAAAATACTTTATATTTTATAAATTCAAACATTTTAATTATTTTATCAAATAAATCTTTAGAGGTTTTAATATTTATACCATTTAACTCATATTCTTTTAGCTATATCTAATTCTGTGTTACTTTTCAATCCACAATATTTATTTCTCATTCTCAATATTAAACTAAATATTATGAATGGAAAAATTCTTTTGGACTAATTATTATTTTATAAAATAATACAATATCAACCATTAAATTTATTTTGTTAACTTCATATCAAACGGATTAAGTTTATTTTGTTAATCATATCAAACAGATTCTAAGAAGTGATGATTTTTTGTTTATCTTATTCAGTTGAAAGTATATTTATGTGATTAAAATTGTACGTTAAATTACTTAAATTTTAAAAAAAAAATTATTTTTTATTATTATTTTATAAATAATATTAAATTATTTAATAAATTTTATGGACTATTTAAATTTTAAAAATAAAATTTAAATCTAAAAAATATAAATTTATGAAGTAATATGTTAAATATTTAAATTTTAATCAATAAATAATAAATAAAAATCATTATAATTTTATTATATTATTATCATTAACTTTTATAATTTTTTTTAATATATAATTATTTTATATATTTTATTTTTTGATTATTTATTTAAATTGGATCTCTAATTTTAATTTTTGTATCCGCTGCTGAAAGGAAGTAAACCTTTTATCACAATTCAGAAGCCAAAATTGGTTTATTAGATGTCTTCTTTTAAGTTTTAACCCCAAATGAAATTGCTGAGGGTGTTTCACTACATACTTCTCTTTTTAAAAATTTTCTTTTCCTTTTTTTTTTTTAAAAAAAAAGAAAGAATTAGTGGTAAAAGATTTATATATATATATATATATATATATATATATATATTATATTTTAAATTATTAAATTTAATTTGTATACTATTATTTTTATTAAGAATTTTGAAAATTTTTTTAATGTAAAATAAAAAATATATTTGAACTTGAGACATATTCAACCATTACTAAATTGAACTATCAGAGGCCTTCAAAAGAAACAAAGTGATGATAAATAAATAATAAAAAGTGATTTATTTATATCAATTGGTTGGCATTATAATACTTATTTTAATGTTCCTATTCATTGCTGGTAATAATTGAGCTACGATGCTTAGATACCCATAGTGCATAAATTTACACATCAAATTAATTTAAATTCCACGAATTACTATTTAATCTGTGAAATTTTAAAATTTCAATTTATTTTTATTTTAAAAGTATTCGATTATAATATTTTTATTTTATAAAATTTAACATTGTTATAGGTTATAAAAACTAAATATGTTAATATAGGAAGTAAATATTGATATATGGGTTAGTTGCTTAATTTTAGAGTTCGATACTTGATTTTCCTTTTTGTTTAGATATCGTCTCTCATGTATATATAGATTGTAATCTTTATTGTGAAACACAACAAATATTATCCTTTTACATAGTATTAGAGTCTCACCCATAGAGATTTAAATTTTTTTTGGAGACTTAGACCTCTGTTTATTTGGATTTCCCATAAAAGGTAATATTTGAAGATTTAGGACTTTGTTCATTTAGGTTACCAATAATTTATTAACATTTGGAGACTTAGGACTCTGTTCATTTGGTTACCCATAAAGGGTAACATTTGGAGACTCAGACCTCTGTTCATTTGGGTTACCAATAAAGGGTAACATTTGGAAACTTAGGACTTTGTTCATTCGGACATTTGGAAACTTAGGACTCTGTTTATTCGGGTTACCCATAAAGGGTAACATTTGAAAACTTAGGGCTCTATTCATCGAGTACTGTTCACGAGGACTGTTCACTGGTACTATTCACGAGGACTGTTCATGGGTACTGTTCTTCTTATCCTTTGTTTATTTTGATTGTTTTTGGTTGGTTGTCCCTATGGCTAAGTTAAAACCACCGTGTAACTGATATGATTCTTGTGATGACTAAAATCACAGAATACAAATTGAATAGATTTAATTTTTGGAGTAAGATTATATGTATTTATTTACGAAGTATTGAAATGGATGATCATCTTACCAAGGATCCTCTAACTGATGAAAATCGTAGAGATTGGATGAGGGACGATGCTCGTTTGTTTCTGTAGATTCAAGAGTCTATTCATAGTGAGGTAATTAGTCTTGTTAATCATTGTGAATTTGTTAAAAAATTAATGGAGTATTTAGAATTTCTATATTCTGGCAAAATGATTTGGCTGAATCTGAATATCGAGTCATGGCACAAGCCGTTTATAAAGTCTTGTGGATATGTTAACTATTGGAAGAAGTTGGGTTCACAAATTCGGTGCATATGTTTACTAAACCTCTAAATGAGACTTGAGTTGATTATATATGTAACAAATTGAACATGGTTAACATTTATGCTCCAACTTGAGGGGGGAGTGTTATAAGTTATAGAAAGTAAATATGTTAATATATGAAGTAAATATTGATAGATGGATTAGTTGCTTAATCTTAGGGATCGTATAATCATATGGATCGTATAATCATATGCTTGATTTTCCTTCCTGTTTAGATATCATCTTTCATGTATAAATAGATTATAATCTCTATTGTTAAATACAACAAATATTATCTTTTGTACATACTTTTTAAAGCTGGTTAGTTCCTATTTCAATTATATAGATTGTTTAGTGTCTTTATTCTTATTATTTATATTATCTATTCTTTTTAATTAATGTAAAAATAAATTGATTAATTTTTTTCTAAATATTAAAGAGTTTAATTTTATAAAATATATAAATTTTTAATTTAATAATTTTAAAATAAAAATAAATTAATGAATTTTTAAAAAATTTAGAAATTATCCTATTTAGAAAAGAAAAATCATAATTAAATAGGTATGCAAAATCAATGTAAGAGGACTCAAAATTAGGACCGTGCAATCGGTCAGTTCGGTTTCGAACTAAATCAAACTAAAAAAAAATAAAAATCAAATTAAAAAAATATTGAAAACCGAAAAATCTGATTATGAAGATATAACCGAATCGAATCTAACCAATAAAAATCAGTTTGGTTCAGTTCAGTTACTCCAAACCGAAATTTATAATTTTTTTAATTTTTTATTTCTAATTTCAGCATAATAATTCCATAAGCATTCTATAATACTCGGTTAAATTCTGGCATCGGAATTCCAACGTTCCGACGGAATCTCTGTCGAAATCCGGGATCTCGAAACTAGAATCTTTAGAAGGGTAAAATAGAGTTTTCATAAAATGAATTTGAAACTTTTCTTGGTGTGTTTTAAAAAAAAGTTTTAGAGGAGTTTTAAGGTTCGACCATCGATGGGGACTCTTCCAGCCACCTATAAAAGGCCTTCAGCCCGAAAATGTGAGAACTCTTTCTCCATTTTCGGGCAGAGGTAAGTCAATGCCCTTTCCTATACGTTCTTGCTAAAATTACTTCAAATCTTGTGGAGAATTCATGAGTTTTTACTTTGTTTTTGAAGATTTGAGTTTAGATTTCAAGCCGTAACCTTTAGAGACCTCCGAAAATCGATTTCCCTCTTCTCCAAATCTTGGTTGCTGTCAACCTTGTGTCTCCAAAGAGGTAAGTTCAATCCTTGCTTTTTTATATTTTCTGAAGGTTTTAAACCAATACTATAAGTTGTTAGGGCATGCATGATTGATTATTCTAAAGTTTTAAAATTTGAATTAGTTTGATGATGGATGATTTTCTCTTGAGATTTTGTTGATGCATGTTGAGTTTAGAACAGTTTTTGAGATCCCTTATGCATGTTAAGTGTGTATGGTAGTCTTTAGGCTGTTGCATGTAAGTTTGGGTTATTTCTTGGCTGTGAGCATAGGGTAGAATCGGGTTCTGCCTTACTGGAGAACCCAGGTTTGGCCATCAAATCAAGATTCAGCCATCGAACCTGCCTGTGGAGGCAGCCATTTGGCCGTCTAACCTGCCTCTAAAGGTTTTGACCTTTGGATTTGTGAGGGACCTTCGGCCACCGAACCTGTCACCAAAAGTCCCCTATTCAGCCTTTTTCTGCTTGTTTCCTACGAGCGTTCTTGTGTGTTCTTAGGGGTTTCTTGAGAGGTTGTTTTAAGTATTGTAAAAGTTATGTTTGGTCCCTCATTTAAGTCCATCTGTGTAGGATCAGACTTGGGAGACCGAAGAAGCTTACAATGAGATAACTGCTTCAGTATTAGGTGTGCGTCAGCCAGAGGTGAGTAGAACTGAACTGATCTATTATTTTAAAGAAATCAAACTTTTTAAGCATGCTTATACATCACGAATGCCATTTATATACGATTAGGTTGTTTTGTATTAGAATTTACAAATATGATGCATTGCATAAATTATTGTTGTTATGGATGGACGTTGGATGACTCACTAGCCCTCGAGTATGTTATGATATGTTATGACGGATATGGAAAGATCAAGTGTAACAGCCCGGAAACCGAACTGCCACCGGCACTAGGATCCAGATCGACTTAAGGTCGCCGGGACCCGTAGTAAGCCTGCTATTCTATCTGTATACCTGTGAAATCCCATACATGATCATACATTTGCTGTAAAAACATAAAACTTTACGTCATTCCAAGGCTTAACCTGTGCATGCAATCTCTCTGTAATCCCTACTAGAGCTCCTCATGGCCCTAGGCGGATCAATCTCATAATGTTAAGCCCGGTTTTGCTCATAAACATACAACAATAAAGAAACATACATAAACTGATCATGTGACTCCAAGGGATTACAAGTCTTATAAATCAAGCACCATTCTATACACTATACATATACATTATCTCTATACATTTACATGTCCATACTAGCTATTACAAGACTCTGAACTCTTCCTGTACCCTGCTGAGTTCTCTCTGACCTCTGAACCTGCACAACTGAAATTAGGGGAGAGGGATGAGCTACAATAGCCCAGTGAGTAGAATAGGCAAATACAGGTGATAAAACATGCTCTCATGGAATGCAACACATAAGCACATCACCTCGGCCGGACGGATCAAAACTCCCTCTATCTCATCTGGGGTACCTAAGTACCATGTGCCTGGTCCCCGTAGGGCTGTTCCAGGTCTTTGTGTTGTGCCTGGTCCCCGTAGGGCTGTTCCAGGTCTTTCCTCTGAGGGCTAATGAATCCTCACGAAGTCCGTGCCGTCTCACATAAGCAATGTACAAGGAGCAATGCCAAGTACAAGGATAAATGCAATGCATCATCTTTGTGTACACTAATGCACTCACCCTATAGCATATTCATGATGCATGAAGCATGATAAAATATTCAGTTGTCAGATTAAAACATTAAGTTACGTTCCACTCACCTGTAGTTCTCTCTGAACTGACTCTGCAGGTTCTGACTCTGGACTCACTGCTGATGTCCCTGATTCCTCTGGTCCGTTCCTACACAGGTGGACTCAAATGAGGGACTAAACTCACTCAAGAACATCGCTAAGAAACTCCCCAAAACCCCTCTAAACAAACCTCAAACCATCACATAAAACATGCAAAAGGAAGCTGGACAGGGCACTTTCGGCGGCAGGTTCGGCGGCCGAAACCCTACTCCAGAGACGAAACTCATGCATGTTCGGCGGCACCTTCGGCGGCCGAAGGTCTCGTCCAGAGACGAAACTCACACACTTTCGGCGGCCGAACTCCCTCTTTCGGCGGCCGAAAGTCCCTTTCTAAACCGAAAGCCTAGCTTTCGGGGGCAACCTTTGGCAGCCGAACTGCCTCCACAAAGGGTTCGGCGGCCGAACCTTCCTTCGGCGGCCGAACCTGGTTTTGCCCGAAGGGCAGAACCCTGCTCTGTTTCATGCAAACTTTGCCCAAAAACCTACAAACATGCATAGCAACTACTCCCAACTAGCATATACACATATATATGCACAAAGGGGTCTAAAACTACCCTAAAACCCCAAACAAACATAGCACAGAACACTTCAACATGTTTGAACACCACAAATCACCAAAAACCTCACCTAAACCTAAACATGCATACTACCCCTACAAACTTCATAAAACCTTTCAAAATCATCAAAGAAGCTCAGGATCTTCACTTACCTCTTACACAACTTGAGGATGAAGGCTCCTAACGTGGAGATATGAAGAAAAGCTCTTCCAAAGCTCCAAGCTTCAAAACTTGCTTCTTTTGCTCAAAACCTTCATAAATCATCAAAACTCTTAAAACTCTTGAAAGATTTGATGAAAATCATGGAAAACATGAAAGTCAACGTGGGGAGAGGCTGAAACTCACCTCTGGCTGCAAGTGGAGGAGAAATAACCTCCTTCCACCGACCCTTGGCCCTTTTATAGGTGGCTGGCCAGACCACCTTCGGCAGCCGAACGTGAAGCCGCAACCATGCAATGTTCGGCGGCCGAAAGTGCCCTTCGGCGGCCGAACCTTTGCATTTCTCCCTTGTTGCTTTTCTTTCAAAACTCAAGTCTTTTAAAACACTTCAAAACATGAAAACAAGTGAAAATACCTTAAAAACATATGTATTACTCTTCTCGAGGGTTCCGACACCCGAGAGTCCACTGGACTACAGGACTTCCGATGCCGGACTCGAGCCGGGTATTACATTCTCCCCCCCTTAAGAACATTCGTCCCCGAATGTCCCTAACACAACATAAACACATAGAAAAGGGGAAAAACTCACCTTAAAACAGATATGGGTATTGCTGGAGCATGGACTCCCGAGTCTCCCACGTGCACTCTTCTAGGTTGTGGTGGTTCCATAAAACTTTCACCATTGGTATCTCCTTGTTTCTCAGCTTTCTGATCTGGGTGTCAAGGATCCGCACTGGCTGCTCTATATAGGTGAGATCACTTAAGATTTCCACCTCAGGTTCATTAAGAACCTTCTCTGGATCTGACACAAACTGCCGCAACATAGAAACATGGAATACCGGGTGAATTCGTTCCATAGAAGCCGGTAAAGCTAGCTTATACGATACAGGCCCGATCTTCTGCAAGATCTCAAAGGGACCAATGTACCGTGGGGCCAGTTTACCCTTCTTTCCAAACCGAACCACTCCCTTCATTGGAGACACCTTAAGCAATACCATATCCCCCTCCTGAAATTCTATCTGCTTCCTACGGATGTCTGCATAGCTTTTCTGTCTGCTTACAGCTGTTCTGATCCGCTCTCTGATGATAGGCACTAACTTGCTGGTTATCTCAACTAACTCTGGCCCTGCAAGAGTTTTCTCTCCTACCTCTTCCCAGCAAACAGGTGTTCGGCACTTCCTCCCATACAAAGCTTCATAAGGGGCCATCCCTATGCTAGCATGATGGCTGTTGTTGTAGGCAAACTCCACCAGAGGTAGATGCTGCCTCCAAGAACCGCCAAAATCTAACACACACATTCGCAGCATATCTTCAATGGTCTGGATGGTCCTCTCTGACTGACCGTCTGTCTGTGGATGGAAAGCAGTGCTGAAATCCAACCTTGTGCCCATTTCATTTTGCAGACTCCGCCAAAACCTGGAGGTGAACTGAGGTCCTCGATCTGATACTATCGACACTGGAACTCCATGCAACCTTACTATCTCGTCGACATACACCTGCGCCAACTTGTCCACAGAGTAGTTACTCCTGACTGGAATGAAGTGAGCAGATTTAGTGAGTCTATCTACAATCACCCAGATGGAGTCTAGTCTGGTAGACGTCGCCGGTAAGCCCACTACAAAATCCATCGCTATGTTCTCCCATTTCCATTCTGGAATCGGCAGTGGGTTAAGCATTCCAGCCGGCTTCTGGTGCTCTAGCTTCACCCTTTGACATGTCTCGCAGGCTGACACGAACTGTGCCACTTCTCTCTTCATTGCTGGCCACCAATACACCCTTCTCAGATCGTGATACATCTTGGTGGCTCCCGGGTGAATACTATACCGCGCATTATGAGCTTCCCTCATAATGTCTGCCTTCAAACTGCTATCATCTGGTACACATAACCTCTTACCATGTCGAAGAATCCCCTCACCGTCAAATCGGACCTCTGTACTATTGCCCGACTGAACAGTCCTGGCAATCTTCACTAACTCGGGGTCTTCGTGCTGTTTCAGAGCCACTTGCTCTAGAAACACTGGTGTCACTCTCATCTGTGCGATCAAAGCACCCGTACCAGATAATTGCAATTGTAACCCTTCTTCTACGAGCTTGTAGAAATCCTTCACCACCGGTCTTCTCTCTACTGCAATGTGGGATAAACTGCCAAGTGACTTTCGGCTTAAGGCATCAGCGACAACATTAGCCTTACCCGGATGATACTGGATCTTACAATCATAATCACTGAGCAATTCTACCCACCGTCTCTGCCTCAGGTTTAACTCTCTCTGACTTAAGATGTGCTGCAGGCTCTTATGATCCGTATAGATCTCACATTTTACCCCATAGAGGTAATGCCTCCACATCTTAAGTGCAAAGATAACAGCTGCCATCTCCAGATCGTGTGTCGGGTAATTCAGCTCGTGCTTCTTCAGCTGTCTAGAAGCATAAGAGATCACTTTGTCATTCTGCATCAACACACAACCTAATCCCACTCGGGATGCATCACAGAACACTGTGAAATCTTCATCACTGATCGGCAGTGCTAACACCGGTGCTGAAGTTAACCGTCTCTTCAACTTTGCAAAACTTTCCTCACATTCCTCTGACCACACAAACTTCTGATTCTTTCTGGTCAGTCTGGTCATAGGAGCAGCTATCTTCGAAAAGTCCTGAACGAACCTCCGATAGTAGCCTGCCAAACCCAGAAAACTCTTGATCTCGGTCACTGTAGTGGGTGTAGGCCAGTTGGCTACTGCCTCTACCTTTTTGGGATCTACTGCTATACCGTCCTCTGATACAACATGTCCCAAAAAGGAAATGCGCCTTAGCCAGAACTCGCACTTGGAGAACTTGGCATACAAGCCATGCTCTCTCAAGGTTTGCAGCACTATCCGAAGATGCTGGGCATGGTCCTCTGCATTCCTGGAGTACACCAAGATATCATCAATAAAGACGATCACAAAACGATCCAAGTACTCCCTGAAAACCCTGTTCATGAGATCCATGAATGCTGCAGGGGCGTTAGTCAACCCGAACGGCATCACAAGGAACTCATAATGCCCATATCTGGTTCTGAAAGCAGTCTTGGATACATCTCCTTCCCTGATCTTCAACTGATGGTATCCGGATCTCAGATCTATTTTAGAAAAACAACCTGCTCCTGCTAGCTGGTCGAATAGATCATCGATCCTGGGTAAAGGATACTTGTTTTTGATCGTGACTTTGTTCAACTGTCTATAGTCGACACAAAGTCTAAGAGGTCCATCCTTCTTTCTGACAAATAATACTGGAGCACCCCAGGGTGAGGTACTCGGGCGGATGAAACCCTTAGCTACCAAATCCTGTAACTGCTCTTTCAACTCTCGCAACTCTGCTGGTGCCATCCTGTAGGGAGGAATAGAGATCGGTCTAGCATTGGGCATCAACTCAATCTCGAACTCTATTTCCCTATCTGGTGGCAATCCTGGAAGCTCTTCAGGAAACAAATCTAGGAAGTCTCTGACAACTGGTACTGAGGATGGTTCCCTAACCTGACTGTCTAGCTCTCTCACATAAGCTAGGAACCCCTGACACCCCTTCCTTAACATCCTACGAGCCTGGAGGGCTGATATCAAACCCCTAGGTGTCCCTCTCCTGTCTCCTCTGAAGACACACTCTGACCCATCCTGGTCTCTGACACTGACTACCTTGTCTCTACAGTTCAGGGTAGCATCATACGTAGATAACCAATCCATCCCTAGAATGACATCAAAATCTGTCAACTCTAGAACCACCAGGTCAGCTGGAAGGTATCTACCCTCTATGCACACTGGACTGAACCGACAGACTGACTCTGCCAAAGATGGATCACATTTGGGTCCACTGACCCATAGAGGACACTCTAACTCAGACACCAGCAGACCCAACCTCTCTGCAGCTCTAGAAGAAATGAAAGAGTGAGAAGCACCGGGGTCCATTAAAGCATACACCTCTGAACACCCAATGATGAGATTACCTGACACCACCGTGTTCGACGTGTCTGCCTCCTGCTGAGTCAGGGTGAAAATCCGTGCTGGGGCTGACGGACCTGCACCTCGGGAACCCATCCCTGATGAAGAGGCTGCTCCTCTTCCTCTTCCTCTGCCACTGCTTGGTGGTACGGCTGAAGCTACGGGCTGAACTACACTGCCCGTACTCATCTGCTGGGATGGTGCAACCAAAGTCGCCTGAGGACATTCTCGTGCATAATGTCCCTCCTGCCCACATCTATAGCAGGCTGTGGATCCCAACTGACAAGCTCCTCTATGCTGTTTGCCACACCTCTTGCACACTGGAAAATCTGCGCCAAAACTGGAGCCACTACTCATTCCCAGACCCGACTTAAGCCTGTTCCAGAACTTGCCTCTCTTTCCTCTGAATTTCTCCCATCTCTTCTTACTTGCACTTACTGTACCCTGTGAGGAGGAACCTGGTTTACCACCAGAAGACTGTGCCTTGACTACACCTTGACTTATGGCACTGGCCTCCATCTTTCTAGCAGCATCCACAATAGAGTGGAAACTTTCCTTCTCCGCATGAAGAATCAAAGAGAAATACCTGGGATGAAGCCTCGTGGCATATCTCTTTGCCTTCTTCTGATCTGTATCATATGCTTGACCGACATATGGCAACAATTCCAGGAACTTATCTGTATATTCATCAACGCTCATCTCCTCCGTCTGTCGCAATTG
Organism: Manihot esculenta; assembly: GCF_001659605.2. Lineage (NCBI taxonomy): Eukaryota > Viridiplantae > Streptophyta > Magnoliopsida > Malpighiales > Euphorbiaceae > Manihot > Manihot esculenta. The sequence continues at coordinate 17,776,180 of NC_035170.2, forward strand.
CTCAAACTCCACAACCTTTAGTTCCCTGGAACTATCAGGAAAAGCCCATCCAGCAAATTCGTTGGCGAACTCTTCCCATGACATACTCTCAAGTCTCGGGTCCACATAGTTCTTGAACCATTCTCTAGCTTTCTTACACTTTAACGTGAACCCTGCCATCTCAATGGCTCTACCATCATCTGCTCCCAACTCACTTGTTATCATTCGAACTGCACTGAGATACTCAAAGGGATCATCTCCTGTATTGAATTTAGGAGCATCCAACTTTAAGTACTCGGTCATCTTCACCTTACTTCCCCCTGACGAACTGGGTTGCTGTGCTTCCACAACAGGGGCTACTGGTTCAGGAGGTGGTGGTGGAGGAACTGATTCCCTCACTTCAGGCTGTACTGGACTTGGATGAACAGGTGGGGGTGGATACATGTGATATGGTGGATAAAAGGAAGGATAGGGCATATAAGGCATGTAGGGTGGATATGGGGCAAAGCTGGAGTAATCCGACGTGCCTCCCATCGGATACTCTGGGCCCTGTGGAAAGGGTGGATAGCCAAACCCCGAGGCCTGAACGCCTCCCTGGGACTCCCCCATACCTTCTTCTGACCTTCCTACATCCATGCTTGCATCTCTACTCTGATCCTCTTCCATCACACCTCTTTCTTCTACTGACCTTCCCCCTCTGCTTACTCCTCTCCTGCTCTCGTCAGAAGACCTTCTAGGGTCTCGTGACGTTCCTTCCCTGCTTGACCTGTGAGATCTTGCCCTTGGCAAGGCAGGTGGACGAGCAGCTGTACCCTCACTTACGGGTGGGACTCCAGTCAATCTCGCGGATCGACGAGTTCCTCGCATCTTCACTCTCTGGAAAACAACTAATCACATATCACATAAGCAACACATCAAAAACATGCACATGCATAACTCATGGCATTGCACATCAGCATATAGACAGGACTGACATCCTAGCCTAGTGGACATGTTTTCCTATGGTGCTTGACCTGATCAACCTCTCTATGAGCCCAACTCTCTCTATAGGTCCGACCATGTGAACCTAGGGCTCTGATACCAATCTGTAACAGCCCGGAAACCGAACTGCCACCGGCACTAGGATCCAGATCGACTTAAGGTCGCCGGGACCCGTAGTAAGCCTGCTATTCTATCTGTATACCTGTGAAATCCCATACATGATCATACATTTGCTGTAAAAACATAAAACTTTACGTCATTCCAAGGCTTAACCTGTGCATGCAATCTCTCTGTAATCCCTACTAGAGCTCCTCATGGCCCTAGGCGGATCAATCTCATAATGTTAAGCCCGGTTTTGCTCATAAACATACAACAATAAAGAAACATACATAAACTGATCATGTGACTCCAAGGGATTACAAGTCTTATAAATCAAGCACCATTCTATACACTATACATATACATTATCTCTATACATTTACATGTCCATACTAGCTATTACAAGACTCTGAACTCTTCCTGTACCCTGCTGAGTTCTCTCTGACCTCTGAACCTGCACAACTGAAATTAGGGGAGAGGGATGAGCTACAATAGCCCAGTGAGTAGAATAGGCAAATACAGGTGATAAAACATGCTCTCATGGAATGCAACACATAAGCACATCACCTCGGCCGGACGGATCAAAACTCCCTCTATCTCATCTGGGGTACCTAAGTACCATGTGCCTGGTCCCCGTAGGGCTGTTCCAGGTCTTTGTGTTGTGCCTGGTCCCCGTAGGGCTGTTCCAGGTCTTTCCTCTGAGGGCTAATGAATCCTCACGAAGTCCGTGCCGTCTCACATAAGCAATGTACAAGGAGCAATGCCAAGTACAAGGATAAATGCAATGCATCATCTTTGTGTACACTAATGCACTCACCCTATAGCATATTCATGATGCATGAAGCATGATAAAATATTCAGTTGTCAGATTAAAACATTAAGTTACGTTCCACTCACCTGTAGTTCTCTCTGAACTGACTCTGCAGGTTCTGACTCTGGACTCACTGCTGATGTCCCTGATTCCTCTGGTCCGTTCCTACACAGGTGGACTCAAATGAGGGACTAAACTCACTCAAGAACATCGCTAAGAAACTCCCCAAAACCCCTCTAAACAAACCTCAAACCATCACATAAAACATGCAAAAGGAAGCTGGACAGGGCACTTTCGGCGGCAGGTTCGGCGGCCGAAACCCTACTCCAGAGACGAAACTCATGCATGTTCGGCGGCACCTTCGGCGGCCGAAGGTCTCGTCCAGAGACGAAACTCACACACTTTCGGCGGCCGAACTCCCTCTTTCGGCGGCCGAAAGTCCCTTTCTAAACCGAAAGCCTAGCTTTCGGGGGCAACCTTTGGCAGCCGAACTGCCTCCACAAAGGGTTCGGCGGCCGAACCTTCCTTCGGCGGCCGAACCTGGTTTTGCCCGAAGGGCAGAACCCTGCTCTGTTTCATGCAAACTTTGCCCAAAAACCTACAAACATGCATAGCAACTACTCCCAACTAGCATATACACATATATATGCACAAAGGGGTCTAAAACTACCCTAAAACCCCAAACAAACATAGCACAGAACACTTCAACATGTTTGAACACCACAAATCACCAAAAACCTCACCTAAACCTAAACATGCATACTACCCCTCCAAACTTCATAAAACCTTTCAAAATCATCAAAGAAGCTCAGGATCTTCACTTACCTCTTACACAACTTGAGGATGAAGGCTCCTAACGTGGAGATATGAAGAAAAGCTCTTCCAAAGCTCCAAGCTTCAAAACTTGCTTCTTTTGCTCAAAACCTTCATAAATCATCAAAACTCTTAAAACTCTTGAAAGATTTGATGAAAATCATGGAAAACATGAAAGTCAACGTGGGGAGAGGCTGAAACTCACCTCTGGCTGCAAGTGGAGGAGAAATAACCTCCTTCCACCGACCCTTGGCCCTTTTATAGGTGGCTGGCCAGACCACCTTCGGCAGCCGAACGTGAAGCCGCAACCATGCAATGTTCGGCGGCCGAAAGTGCCCTTCGGCGGCCGAACCTTTGCATTTCTCCCTTGTTGCTTTTCTTTCAAAACTCAAGTCTTTTAAAACACTTCAAAACATGAAAACAAGTGAAAATACCTTAAAAACATATGTATTACTCTTCTCGAGGGTTCCGACACCCGAGAGTCCACTGGACTACAGGACTTCCGATGCCGGACTCGAGCCGGGTATTACATCAAGGCTGCCCATTCTATGCCCCTGGCACTATGTAAGGGAAAGACTAGGACTGCCCATTCTACGCCCCTGGCACTATTTAAGGGAAAGACCAGAGCTACCCATTCTACACCTCTGGCACTGTGGACATATTATGTTATGTTTAAGAGGAAGTTCTGAGGAGCATCCGTTATGGGCCGGGCACTATTGGAATCTATAGAGGGTTATTGGTGACAAGTCCATCTTGATGTGAATTGTTTGTGTTGTGATACATTTATACAATCATATGTTTTATTGAAGTGTTTTTTTTTATGTTCTGCTCACTAGGCTCTTGTAGCTTATTTCCTTTCTCCTAATCCCATGTTTGCAGGATCAGAGTTAGCTCGGGAAGTCGGTTGAGTTGTTAGTATAGTTGTGGACATGTATTAATTTGTGAATTAGAATTGTGCTTTGCCCAGATTCTTCCTTGTAATCGCTGTTTCATGATCCTTTTATGTAATAGTAAGTATGACTTATGTTTGAACCCAGCTTGAGGTATGTAATGTTGACCATACTGGAACATTTGATGAGAGCTCTAGTATGGATTTTTATGATTTCAGTTATGATGCATGCACATGTTGAGTTTTGGTTCATGTAATGGTTATATTCTGCTGTTCATGTGATCATGTATGGGATTATATCAGGTGTAACAGGATGTATAGTAGGTTTGCTACAAGTTCTAGCTACCTTAAGTCGATTTGAATCTTAGTGCTGATAGCGATCCGGTTCCCGGGTCGTTACACATTCAACATAAATTTATCAATAAATATTATCTGAATACGTAATGATAATACTTAAAAAGTCCATATAAATCCATATAAAATTTAAAAGTATGTATAAAATCCAGAATTCCACATAATAAATTCACCACAACATATTATATCCACAACAGCAAATTCACAACTAAATATCAATCCACAACAAAATATCAATCCACAAATAACTTTTAATAACATATTAAATCCACAACCACCTTCAACAGCATATCTGATCCCACAAAATTTTAAAGCATATTTAAAAGACTGAAACCTGCACAAAAAATATATTTAAAAATAATCTTGATTCCTTATCATCAAATAAATTTACATTCTCAATAGTTAATCTTACATCTATGAGGTAGGAGTAGAAGAACATGATCCACCTTAACTATAGGTGATTCCAACAGGCAGTAATCCTGCAAATAATAATAAGCTAAAGAAATTAATATATATATATATATATAGTCAAAATATTGAAGAACATTTTAAACATTTAAAAACTTTTTGTATGATCATAAAAAAGAATAGTCTAGCGTTAAGTAAAACTAAAATGAATTTATTTCAAACTAAAGTTAGATTTTTAGGTCATCAGGTTAAGGTTGCAAGAACCCTAGCCTTAAAATTGACTAATAAATAGTTTTAATTTGTTGTTTAAGTATGCTCTGTAATTGCAGCTTAGTCTGATCTTCCACATCAGAAATACTGTATGTTGTAAATTATATAGGCCAATGACTCTGAGAGGCCAGAAATATAACTCTCATTAATGCCAATGACATTCTGAGGCCAGAGTTATATTTCTCATCTTATGTGTTATATTTATTTATCATTTCTCTGAATCTCTCTGTGTTTGCAAGTCGATCCTCGTCATTTGTTGGTATATTATCATGTGTTTATCTGTTGAAATAATAAAAATACAGTTCTTATTTTTAAATCCTGATTTACTATTAATGCCTTTGTTTTTCCTAGAATATTTAGATTAGTCCTAATTGCCGTTGTTAATTTTTCTTTAGTTTCTTGCCAAAATCTTTTAGGTACCAAACTTGACTTTATACAATTTAAATCTGCTCCTGTATAAAATAATGCTATAGTATCTATCTTAAAATCTTGTGATAACTTAATTGTTAATTTTACTAAATATTTTCTAGAAGTTACTTCTTGTAGTAATAATATAAAATTATTATCTACTTCTTCACTAGTTAAAGAATTAGAAGACAAGAAGTTAATAACTAAATCTAGGAGTCCTTGGTCTTGTGCAGCTTTTTATGTTAATAAAAATACAGAAATAGAAAGAGGGACACCTAGGTTAGTTATAAATTATAAACCATTAAATACAGCATTAAAATAGATTAGGTATCCTATCCCTAATAAAAAAGATCTTTTGAATAGATTATTTAATGCAAATATTTTTAGTAAGTTTGATATGAAGTCACCTAATCCATTTTAATGCTGTATTTAATGGTTTATAATTTATAACTAACCTAGGTGTCCCTTAAACTGAGAAGTATTATTTGGTTTATCTAATAATCCTAGATCTGGTGCTCTGCTTACTATTTCTCTATGTGATATGAGATTTATTTCAAATTGTTTTATATCTTCTAACTCTGGCTGACTTTCGTTTTGCAAATCCTCTATAGATACTATTTCTTTAGGTTTTTTATTTTTACTTAATATTTTGGTTAAATCATAAGTTTATTTTTCTACTTTAGGAACGGTATTTTTAACTTCTTCTACTTCATCAAAAATTTTGATTAATTTTTTAAGAAATTTTTCTTTAGTAGTACTATCCTCTATATTATTTATTAATTCTAATAATGAACTTTGTTCTTTTGTCAAAACATTTACTGATTTTTCTGATGAGCTAGATCCTAATTCATCTATCTGGTTTTCACTTTCTATGAGTTCTGATTCTGAACTGGACTGTTTCTTTCTTCTGCTTAGTGCCTTCTTTGATGCTTTTTTACCAGAGGATTTCTTTGAATATTCTTTACTGGAAGTTTGCTTTATCTCTTCCTTTTTTACCGATTCTCCTAAAGTAATATGATTGAACATTTGCTGACAAATCATTTTATATTCTTTGGGAGTTTTAGCTGTTGCTAACAAGGCTTGGCATTGGGCTTTCTGGGCTCCAAATAAGGGTTCTCAAAAGTTTTGATGAAGTAGAAGAAGTTAAAAATATCGTTCCTAAAGTAGAAAAACAAATTTATGATTTAACCAAAATATTAAGTAAAAATAAAAAACCTAAAGAAATAGTATCTATAGAGGATTTGCAAAAAGAAATTAACATAAAAGGCTATACAAGACCAAGGGCTCCTAGATTTACTTATTAACTTTTTGTCTTCTAATTCTTTAATTTCTTTTTTACAATGTTCAATTAATTCTGGACTCATCTGAATTGGTCTTGCCTTAGTAGAAATTATTTTTTCATCAAAATTTTCTTCATAAGGTAAGTCTACTATATGTTGTTTCCTATTCCAAAAAGCATTAAGATACATAATTCTTTTTCCATATAATTTTTTAATTTTTCTATTCTAACCTTTATAATTTCACTTCCTATTTGATTTTTAATCCTAGTTAAATGTACATTATTCTTTAAATCTTTTAAATCCTCTGTTCTAGATTTTATTATTGAATTTATTTCCATTGTCCTAATAGAATGTGCTTTTATTAAATTCAATTTTTTTATTTTAGGCTTTTCTGTAAAATCCATCTTAATCTTTTTATTTTTTGTTTTAATTTCTATACAATTATCTTTTACTGTGTAAGGTGTTATTAGATTTATAAAGGGGTTCTTAATATTACCATGTGATTTATCTGTTGAGATATTAAAAATACAGTTCTTATTTCTAAATCTTGATTTACTATTAATGCCTCTGTTTTTCCTAGAATATTTAGATTAGTCCTATTTGCCGTTTTTAATTTTTCTTTAGTTTCTTGCCAAAATCTTTTAGGTACCAAATAAGAGTTGTGAATGAGTTTTGGGTATGCCGATTGAACTCGTTTTTAGCCATTGGTAGGCGTCTTTTAGGGTAGAACAGGCAGTGGCCGCGACATAGTTCATAACTAAGAAATGGATCTTTTTTTGTGTAAATCGGCAAGTACAGTTAAATCAGATGATTCAGAGTCTTCAGAAATTAAAAGGGTAATAAATAAAAATGAATTAATATTAGAAGATTTTGTTAAAACTATAGATGAATGAGAAATTCCTAAGGTAGATAAGGAACATATTTATAAAATCCCAAAGTTTAATGTTTTTAAAACAGATTATGTAATAAAAACAGAAGAAAAAGATTTTTAGTTAACTAAACCTTTTGAGAAAATAACTCTTTTATCATAAAAAACATTAAGTCATCATAGAAGCAAAAAGTCTAAGTATATTCATATAGGATTAATTCAGGTAGGAATAAAACCTTTAACCCGAGAAGGATTAAATACTAGTATTTTAGCAGTAGTTAGAGATGCAAGATTTTTAAATTTTAATGATTCTTTATTAGGATCTATTGAGACTAGTTTAAGTGAAGGACCAATATCTTTTGAAGTTTACCCAGACATGACAATCTCTTTAAATGATTTGAATATTTTAGATAGTATAGTTTTGGAAATAAAAACCCATAATTATAAAATGAAACAAGGATATATCCCGATAGCATTAATATATAAAATCTATTATAAAGTTATGAATTCAGCATTTGGAACTAAGTATAAATTACAACCTAAGAAGGGAGAAACAAGATTTTTACAGACAGATTTGACTAAAACAAATACTGTAATACCTAAAACAATACAGTGGAAAGATATAACCTTACCAGAAGAATGGATTTTAGAAGGTATAGTACCTCCACCAGAACAAGAAAAGGTAAAACCAAATACAAACTTAAGTAAGATAGAGCAGTTTGAAGATGGTAAAGTCTTATTAAAATTTAATAGAAGTGTAAGTAGTAGATATACAGGATCATCATCTTTAGTAGTAACAGAAGACATAGGAAGAGTATCAAATATACCATCAGTAATACATGCAATCTATAGAGAAGATGAACCTAAACCTGTAATTCAGACTATAGTAAAACCTAGATTTTCTACATCAGATATTCCAGACAGACACTTTAAAATGAAAGGAGTAGATTATAGTTCTTCAGTTCCCCAGGCAGTATATAATTCGGTGGAAAATTATTTAAATCAGCAGGCTGAAATAGCACCTTCTTCACCATCATCATCATCAGCATATGCTATAACAGAAAATGTAAATAATATAAATAGGAAATTGAATGTTCTTAGTGAAGAAAAGATTGAAAAGAAATTTTTAAAAGAAATAACTAAGACAAAATTTAAGAAAATTAAATAAGATTGTTAAAGAAAATAATTTTAAAAAATTAAAAGAAGAATATCTTGAATATGTTAGTAAAATAGGAAAAATAAAATTTTTTGAGTGGTTTGAATTAAAAAAGACAAAAAGTATAAATCCAATAATGGTAAGAGATAAAAGGCCAGAATGGATTGTAAATGATAAAGTAATTCAGAATGATTTTCTACCTAAGACGATTAGTAAAATAATGCATGGAGAAAATGAAATAATTTGTGCACCATATAAGATAGCTAAAGAAAATGATACAGATAAGAAGGTCATAGAGCAGAATAATTTTAGTAATGCAAGTTTAATATGTATAGGTACTCAGTTAAAAAAGATAAAAAAAATTTTAAAAGAAAAAGAGGTAGAAATAGAAGAGAAAAAGGAAATAAAACCGCATATCTTTAAACCTTATTAGAAATCTAGCTCAAGTCAAAAGGAATTAAAAAATAATAAAAATGAATTTTTACAGAGTTTAAGAGATCAGTTAAGCAAAATAGAGTCTTCAGAATCTATAAAGAATGTAGCTCCAGAAACACCTCAGTCTAGAAATATAAATATAGTAGAAGAAGAGTTAGAATCTTAAACTGAGCAAAGTCAGCCAGAATCAGAAGATATAAAACAATTTGAAATAAATCTCATATCATATAGAGAAATAGTAAGCAAAGCACCAGATCTAGGATTATTAGATAAACCAAATAATACTTCTCAGTTTAAGTATAATGCTTCGACAGTCTATGAATGGAATATAGATGGATTGTCTGAGTATAATATTTTAAGCTTATTCTTTTACTTCAGACGGGACAATAGCTGAAATAATTATATCAGGTTTTATAGTACAATTAAAAAGATGGTGGGATTACCATCTCACATATATGCAACAATTAGAAATTTTAAACTCAATCCAAGTAAATAGTGAAGGTGAACCTATATACAACGAATTAGGAGAAACCATTCAGGATACAGTATCAACATTAATTCTAACAATTTCATTACATTTTATAAAAGACCCATCGCACTTAAAGGATAAAAATGCTGAACTATTGAGTAATTTAAAATGTAAAAAATTAAGTGATTTTCAGTACTATAAAACCACATTTTAAACTAGATTAATGTTAAGAGAGGATTCAAACCAAGATTTTTGGAAAGAAAAATTTCTAGCAGGACTTCCTTATTTCTTAGGAGAAAAAGTCAGGAATAATATAAAACATCATTATGGAAACCCAATACGTTATAGTAAATTAACATACGGGCAGATAGTAAGTATAATCCAAAAGGAAGGGTTGCAGATTTGTCATGACCTAAAATTACAAAGAACTTTAAAGTATGAAATGCATAAAACTAGACAGAAATTATGATCTTTTTGTAAACAGTTTGATTATGGCATAGGTCAGGATAAAAATTGTAATGGTCAATGGTCTAAATATAAACCAAAGAAATATTATAAGAAGGATCAGTATTATAAGAAGAAATATACAACAAAACCCAGTAAAGAATAATATTATAAAAAGAAAAATTATAAACCCTATAAAAAATATAGGAAGAAAACCCCAGTAAATAGGACCCAGAATAAAAAATCATTTAAAGATTTAACATGTTATAATTGTGGAAAGAAAGGTCATACATCTAAGTTTTGTAAGTTTAATAAAAAACTAAATGAGTTAGATTTAGATGAAGAGATAGTAAATAAAATTCAGAAATTATATATAGATTCAGAAAGTTCAGAATCAGAACTCATAGAAAGTGAAAATCAGATAGATAAATTAGGATCTAGCTTGTCAGAAAAATCAGTAAATGTTTTGACAAAAGAACAAAGTTTATTATTACAATTAATAAATAATATAGAGGATAGTACTACTAAAGAAAAATTTATTAGAAAATTAATCAAAAGTTTTGATGAAATAGAAGAAGTTAAAAATACCGTTCCTAAAGTAGAAAAACAAACTTATTATTTAACCAAAATATTAAGTAAAAATAAAAAAACCTAAAGAAACAGTATCTATAGAAGATTTGCAAAAAGAAATTAGAATAATAAAGATTGAAGTAAAAGATTTAAAGTATCAGCTTCAGAAGGATTCAAAAAGAATAAAATTTTTAGAAGAACAATTAATTTCTGAATCATCCTCTTCATCCGAAGAAGCCGAAGAGGAAGGAAATGGACATAGTAAAATAAGTCAATTAGAAAGTGAAGAAGTAGATAATAATTTTATACTATTACTATAAGAAATAACTTCTAGAAAATATTTAGTAAAATTAACAATTAAGTTATTACAAGATTTTAAGATAGATACTATAGCATTATTTGATACAGGAGTAGATTTAAATTGTATAAAGTCAATTTTGGTACCTAAAAGATTTTGGCAAGAAACTAAAGAAAAATTAAAAACGGCAAATAGGACTAATCTAAATATTCTAGGAAAAACAGAGGCATTAATAGTAAATCAGGATTTAGAAATAAGAACTGTATTTTTACTATCTCAACAGATAAATCACATGGTAATATTAGGAACCCCGTTTATTGACGGACGTCGAATCCGTTAATTTAAAATTTACTTCTCTTTTCTCAATTGACAAGAACTTGTAAACAGGGTAAGTGAGTATCGATCCCACAGAGACCTTAATCTTGTTTAATTTAGATGACCAATTTGAAATAGAAGAATAGTTTAATTTAAAAAGTGAGAAGAAGAGAATTTTTTTATGAGAGGGGTTTTGCCTTAGGCAAGCCAATAAAAATAAACCTAAAAGAGAAAAGAAAATAAATAAATAAATAATGTAATTGAAAATTGAGAAATAAATAATTAATTAAAACTTTCAACTGAAGGTAATCAAATTGAGGTATTTTGCAGTTGATCATTGGTTAGAAAAAAATATTTCATATTATTATCTATTATTTGGTTATAGTGGTCAAACAAGTGAATCCCACCAATTCTTCCTTATGAATAAATTAATCTGCTTCGCGCTGAAATTAATTCCTAGTTAACTAACAACCCCAACACCTGTGTAGATTTAATTAGTCAACTGCATTAAGAGAGAAGAACCCAAACTTGATCAATAAAAACATGCGTTTTATTTAAATCAAATCTACTAATTTCTTAATATAAACTAATATATTAATTGCTACTTGTTATTAACCCAATTAAATAATTACGGATTTAATTAGATTAATTAGCAATATGTTGTCTTCCCAAGAGATTCAATGGGCCTCTTGAATTCTCAAGAAAACAACAATAGAGGTGGTGTTCCTCGAATTTAGAAATTAATAGAAAATAGAAAATAAGATGAAGAGAATTAAAGTGCATAACCTCACAACTTGAACAAACCTCAATTTAATTTAACCTTCAACTGAAAAATAAATTGTTTAGCCACTCATGGCCATAATAAAATTATAAAAATTAAACAAAAAGAGAAGAAAAAGAAAAGAAGATGGAGAAGAAGGTGAGGGTAGCAAGAGAGGAAATGAGAGTGAGAGGTAGAATATGATTTTCAGGTTGAATGCTAGGAGTCTTTATATAGGCACAAAAAGATAAAAAATAAAAACTATTATCCCTATCTTATCTCTATCTTCATCTTATCTCTATCTTCATCCGATTGAGTTTGATTCAATTTGACTCCACTTGAAGCTGATATTATCCTTGCTTAGGTGGCAAAATCTATCTTATCTCCCCATCGCCTTCCAGTATAAAAAAATAATTTAATTCAGCATTTTTTCATACTTTTATCAACTTCTGCTCACAAACCTGTACAAAATTAAATTCAAATTAAAATTAAATATTTACATAAAAATTACAGTAAAATCAAGGAATTAAATGAGGAAAAAAATTGTGAGTTTTACAACTCAGCTGATTCCCCACACTTGCACCTTTGCTTGTCCTCAAGCACAAAAATTGAAATGAAACAATGAAATACAGCCCTGTCCTCAACCAATCTGAAATTTAATTTGTCCAAAGCAAATAACCAAATTGTCATGCAATAGGATGATAGCAGAAATAGCTTAATTCACCAAAGTTCACTTCAATAAGTTTCATATTTAAAATGTATTTCTCAAGACATAAAGTTGGTCCTCAATTCAATTTCAAGCACATAAAGTATTAAAATGTCATATAATATTAGACTGCCCTTTTGAAAGAATAGAATCTTAGAACTCTTGACTAGACCAATAAAATTTAAAGATTTGGGGTTTATTATTTATTATTTATTATTTACACTTCCTATTATATCTTGCCTGAAACCGATAAAGTGAACGTGAAACAAATGATTACTGAGCCACTTGCCCCAGGTTATTCAGCTCAGGTGGCTACTAGCTCTACTCATAATTACCTAATAAAAAGGTATGGGCGAGTCTTTTAAACAGCCCAAAAGGGGTGATACTCTCCCAAACACCGATTTCTCCATACAGAATTACTTTAAGGGGTCACCAAGTACTGCACTACTTGGGCCATCGGGTTGGTAACCAATTGATCAAGCAACTAGAGGAATGGGTCATAGGAGTGCATTTATTTCTGATTTTTATTTTTATTTTTTTTCTTTTTTCTTTTTTTTTATTTTTTTTATGACACCCCTTAATTTCTACATAAATATATAGTCTAGAAAATATCCTTTAATTCATTCTCAATAAAGGGCAGCAACTCATTTAAAAGAACATGTATTTTTTACCAAACTATTTAAATAATATATAGTCTAGAAAATATCCTTTAATTCATTCTCAATAAAGGGCAGCAACTCATTTAAAAGAACATGTATTTTTTACCAAACTATTTAAATAAGGACTATACTTCATGAGCTTTCAAAATAAGTCTTAAAAATAAAATTAATAAAATGAACAATGATAAATTTATTCTATTTAAGCTAACATACAAATGGCATAATAACTTGTATTATACGATAAATGACATATCAATTTCTCATGACAAGTAAGGAGCTGTAGAAAAAATTTATTTTTTATTTATTATTTTTTTTCATTTTTTTATTTATTTATTTTTATTTTATCTTTTTGAACAAAATGATGTCAATACTAGAAATCATAAAAATTAAATATGAGAAACAATTTAAAGTGCAAGTGATGAGAATCATAAAAATAGATAAGTGTTTATAGGCTTGGGCAAGCCTCTAACTCAAACACCAAAAACTCAAAAAAAATGTCAGAAAAAGAATAAAAATTTTCAAAAATTTCAGAATGTTCCTTGATCATCAACTCGATCTCATCAATCATAAAAACACTTCTATTTCCATACCACATCTCCCCCACACTTACTCCTCGCATTGTCCTCAATGTGAAAAAAAATTCAATCAAACGAGAAGTCCACAAAATAAAATAAAAGTAAGTTAAAGAAAACTTCCCTGAGGTGTGATTTTGTATAGAACTCAGATGATGGTGGTTGGGTTGCATTTTTCGATCCAATATTTGCTTCAAGATTTCATGTTTTACCTCCTCATCATCATAACTCATCTCATCTGAAAAAACTGGTGTGTGGCTGCAATCAGCGAGGAGGTTGACAGCGGCAGAGGTGGCGATGTCGGTGCCGAGGAGGTGGCGGCCGGTAAGGAGGAACGCACGAAAGGGGTTGCGACCGGCAAGGAAGGAGCAGCTAGTCTGGCAATTAGAGGCGAAGACGTCCCGATTGGCAAAGGGCGCGGACAGACTTGCAATTGGCAAATAGAGATGCACGACCGACGAGGGAAGCGGTGCGTCCAGCGAGGAAGGTCGCGTGGGCCTCACGACCGGCGGGGAGGTTGCGTGAAGGCTAGGTCTGGCGAAGGAGATCGCGCTACACCTGGTACGGTTGTCGCGTTCGATGGGACCCTCGGCATCATCCGGTGGCGACGCGATGAGCAGCTGCTCTCGATCGCAGCGCCGACGGCGTGGCTCTCGGCGGTGGAGGCAGGCCATCTGCAGAAAACAAAGAAGATGAAGATGATAGGTGGAGAGAGAAAATTAGGTTTATATATTTTTTTATTAATTTTTTTTTTGCTTTTTTTTTTGAACAGAAAATAAAATGAAGTAGAACAGAACCTACCTTCCTTTGAGAGCAATTTAAAAATAATAACTTACCTCCAAAAAGGTTCCCTAAAAGTTTTGAATTGTCTAGAAGATCCAATCTGCTCCAAAAATAACAAATAAATTAATTTAAAATTTAAAATTAAAAGAAAACTTACTTGTGACTCTACAGGCTTGGGCAAGCCTATAATCTTGGGTTGCCTCCCAAGTAGCGCCCTTATTTTTTATCCTAGGTTGGACAGTGGCTTGTTATGTTTCATACACTTCCCTCTTCATATTTATTCAACACCCAAATTAACTTCATTGCTTTTAGAGGATTCAACTTGGAGGAGATTATGATTGAAAATGTGTTATTACTTTCCAAAAATACATATTTCAAATGAGCTGGAAGTAATTTTAACTCAAGTTCTGGTGCCTTATGGTTCAAAGTGTCCAATGAATGGATTATTTCTATGATTTCTTCACTGAATTGCGATGTGCTATTGTCAAGGCAGCCCATTGTCAAGTTTTCAGTTAAAACTACCTCCAACTTGTTTTTCTTGCTTAGTTCAAAGGCTTCTTGAGCGAGAGGATCAACTACATCTATGCTGCAAAGAGAAAAATTATCATCAGAATACTTCATTGCATCATAAACATTAAACTTTACCTCTTCTCTATCAAACTCCATTGAAAGTGTGCCTTCGTGCACGTCGATCTTCGTTCTAGATGTGCTAAGGAATGGTCTTCCTAGCAATAAATCTGTAGAGTTGGATGAATTGTTATCTTCCATATCTAAGACAAAAAAGTCAGCTGGGAAAATTAATCTTCCCACTTGGACCAAAACATCTTCCAATACGCCCTTATGATAAACTATTGATCTATCGGCGAGTTGGAGTGTAACTTCTATTTGTTTCAAAGGACCTGCATCCAAAGACAAATAAACTGACAGAGGTATAACATTTATGGAAGCTCCTAAATCACACATTGTTTTCTTGATTTCAAGGTTTCCAACTTTACATGATATCGCAAACATGCTTTTGTCTTTATATTTTTGTGCAATTTTTCTTTGGAGTACAGCTGATACATTCTCCCCTACTTTAATCTTTTCGTACCCATACAATTTTCTCTTATTAGTGCAAAGGTCTTTTAGAAATTTCGCGTACCTGGGTATTTGCTTTATGGTCTCAATAAGGGGTATGTTTACCTGAACTTTGCGAAAAATCTCCAAGATCTCTTTCTCTTCCTTTTCTCTTTTTGATTGAGCAAATCTTTCGGGAAAAGGTGGATGTATTACCTGCATTGGAGATTGTTCTTCCTCAGATTTCTGGGGTTGTTTCTCTTCTAGAATCTCTATTTCTGCTTCTGTCTTCTGGTCTGCCTTACTGCCTTGGGCAAGCTTCTTTGGGCCGGCAGAGTCTAACTCCTTCCCACTTCGCAACGTAATTGCGCTTACGTTCTGTTTTGGATTTAGTATGGTTTGGGAGGGTAGTTTCCCTTGAGATTCTAGTTTGCTCACTGACGTAGCAAGTTGGCTCATTTGATTCTCCAAATTCTGTATGCTTGACTTTGTTTCCTGTTGAAAAGCAAGAGTACTATTAGCAAGGGATTGAACAATGTCTTCTAGAGACATATCTGATTTTGCAGCTTGATAGTTGGTTCTTGGTTGGTAGTTCTGTTGTCTATTCCCATAGCTAAGGTTTGGATGATCTCTCCACCCTGGATTGTAAGTGCTTGAAAATGGGTCATACTTCCTTTGTTGTCCATTGAATTGTTGTCCATTGAACCCTCCAATGGCGTTTACTTGTTGCTCTCCTTCTTCAGGTTCCATTTCTGAAATGGCACCTCCACTAGCAGCATCAATCATCCTTCGTTCTAATGGCAAAAATTCTTCGTAGAAGTGAAGGTTAAGCTGTTTTGGAGTGATTCCATATTTTGGACAACTTGCAATTAATTTCTTATACCTTTCCCAATATTCATGCAAAGTTTCATTTTTTTCTTTGTTTAATTCCACTTATTTCCTTTCTTATTGATGATGCTTTGGTCGCTGAGAAAAATCTTTCTAAGAATAAGTCTCTAATTTGCACCCAAGTGGTGATTGAACCTGGGGGCAAATAGTATAGCCAATCCTTAGCAGATTCAATTAAAGTGAAAGGGAAAGCTACCAACCTTATTTGTTCGTCAGTTATATCTTGTGGTCTCATACTTGAACAAACCACATAAAACTCCTTTAGATGACGATGAGGATCTTCATTCTCCAAGCCTTGGAATTTTGGTAACATATGAATCATACCTGTTCGTAATTCCAAAGGTGCATTCAGTACTGAGTATGTGATGCAAAGGGGTTGCTCTTCAGCGGCAGTAGCTGCGGCCATATTGTCTCTTTGATTTGTGTCAATTGGAGGCTCAGTTGGTGTTGAAGATGAGGTCTCTTCAGTGTGCAAAGGAGATCGGGCAGATGGTTGAGAGGCTCCCGAATTGGCCTGTTTTTGCAACTTGGTTGCTTTTCTCAACCTTTTTACAGTCTTCTCAATTTCTGGATCAAACTGAATCCTGCTATTCTCAGATCTGGTCATAAAAATAAAAACAAACTGTTAGAGGTCCCCGGCAACGGCGCTAAAATTTGACGGGTGTCGAATCCATCAATTTAAAATTTACTTCCCTTTTCTCAATTGACAATAACTTGTAGACAGGGTAAGTGAGTATCGATCCCACAGAGACCTTAATCTTGTTTAATTTAGATGACTAATTTGAAATAGAAGAATAGTTTAATTCAAAAAGTGAGAAGAAGAGAATTTTTTTATGAGAGGGGTTTTGACTTGGGCAAGCCAATAAAAATAAACCTAAAAGAGAAAAGAAAATAAATAAATAAATAATGTAATTGAAAATTGAGAAACAAATAATTAATTAAAATTTTCAGTTGAAAGTAATCAAATTGAGGTATTTTGCAGTTGATCATTGGTTAGAAAAAAAATATTTTATATTATTATCTATTGTTTGGTTATAGTGGTCAAACACGCGAATCCCACCAATTCTTCCTTATGAATAAATTAATCTGCTTCGCGCTTAAATTAATTCCTAGTTAACTAACAACCTCAACACGTGTGTAGATTTAATTAGTCAACTGCATTAAGAGAGAAGAACCCAAACTTGATCAATAAAAACATGCGTTTTATTTAAATAAAACTACTAATTTCTTAATATAAACTAATATATTAATTGCTACTTGTTATTAACCCAATTAAACAGTTACGGATTTAATTAGATTAATTAGCAATATGTTGTCTTCCCAAGAGATTCAATGGGCCCCTTGAATTCTCAAGAAAACAACAATGGAGGTGGTGTTCCTCGAATTCAGAAATTAATAGAAAATAGAAAATAAGATGAAGAGAATTAAAGTGCATAACCTCACAACTTGAACAAACCTCAATTTAATTTAACCTTCAACTGAAAATAAATTGTTTAGCCACTCATGGCTATAATAAAATTATAAAAATTAAACAAAAGGAGAAGAAAAAGAAAAGAAGATGGAGAAGAAGGTACGGGCAGCAAGAGATGAAATGAGAGTGAGAGGTAGAATATGATTTTCAGGTTGAATGCTCGGAGCCTTTATATAGGCACAAAAAGATAAAAAATAAAAACTATTATCCCTATCTTATCTCTATCTTCATCTTATCTCTATCTTCATTCGATTGAGTTTGATTCAATTTGACTCCACTTGAAGCTGATATTATCCTTGCTTAGGTGGCAAAATCTATCTTATCTCCCCATCACCTCCCAGTATAAAAAAAATCCTTTAATTCAGCATTTTTTTCTTCCTTTTATCAACTTCTGCTCACAAACCTGTATAAAATTAAATTAAAATTAAAATTAAATATTTACATAAAAATTACAGTAAAATCAAGGAATTAAATAAGGAAAAAAATTATGAGTTTTGCAACTCATCATTTATAAATCTAATAACACCTTACACAGTAAAAGATAATTGTGTAGAAATTAAAACGAAAAATAAAAAGATTAAGATAGATTTTACAGAAAAGCCTAAAACAAAAAATTTGAATTTAATAAAAGCGCATTCTATTAGGACAATGGAAATAAATTCAATAATAAAATATAGAACAAAGGATTTAAAAGATTTAAAGAATAATGTACATTTAACTAGGATTAAAAATCAATTAGAAAGTAAAATTATAAAGGCTAGAATAGAAAAATTAAAAAATTATATGGAAAAAGAATTATGTGCTGAGCATCCTAATGCTTTTTGGAATAGGAAACAACATATAGTAGACTTACCTTATGAAGAAACTTTTGATGAAAAAATAATTTCTACTAAGGCAAGACCAATTCAGATGAGTCCAGAATTAATTGAACATTATAAAAAAGAAATTAAAGAATTAGAAGACAAGAAGTTAATAAGTAAATCTAGGAGCCCTTGGTCTTATACAGCCTTTTATGTTAATAAAAATGCAGAAATAAAAAGAGGGACACCTAGGTTAGTTATAAATTATAAACCATTAAATACAACATTAAAATGGAGTAGGTATCATATCCCTAATAAAAAAGATCTTTTGAATAGATTATTTAATGCAAATATTTTTAGTAAGTTTGATATGAAGTCATGATATTGGCAAATCCAAATTCACCCTAAAGATAGATATAAAACGGCATTTACAGTTCCCTTTGGACAATATGAATGGAATGTAATGCCTTTTGGATTAAAAAATGCACCCTCAGAATTTCAAAGAATTATGAATGATATTTTTAATCCTTATTCAAAATTTTGTATTGTTTATATAAATGATGTTTTAGTTTTTAGTCAAAATATTGAAGAACATTTTAAACATTTAAAAACTTTTTGTATGATCATAAAAAAAATGGTCTAGCGTTATGTAAAACTAAAATGAATTTATTTCAAACTAAAGTTAGATTTTTAGGTATAAAGCAAGGAATTATTCAGCCCATAGAAAGGACAATGGTTTTTGGAGATAAATTTCAAGACGAAATAACTAATAAAACCCAGTTACAGAGATTTCTATGATGTTTAAATTATGTTATTGATTTCTACCCAAATTTAAATAGAATGATAAAACCGATTCATGATAGGTTAAAAAAGAATGCAAATCCTTGGAGTGATGAACATACTAATATTATAAAACATATAAAATCATTAGTAAAAGAAATCCCATATTTATATCTTCCTAATCCAGAAGTTTTTAAAATCGTAGAAACTGATGCTTCAGACATAGGATATGGAGGAGTCTTAAAATAAATAATAAGTAATAAAGAAAGGATAATCCAGTTTACTTTAGGACATTGGAATTCGTCTCAAATAAATTATTCTACTATTAAAAAAGAAATTTTAAGTATTGTTATATGTATAAATAAATTTCAGTATGATTTATTAAATCAAAAGTTTTTAGTAAGAATTGATTGTAAGTCAGCAAAGGATGTTTTAAAGAAAGATATTAAAAACCTTGCCTCTAAACAGATCTTTGCTAGATGGCAAGCAATTTTAAGTATTTTTTATTTTGATATTGAGTATATTAAAGGTAAAAATAATAATACACCAGATTTTTTGACACGAGAATTTTTACAGAAAAATGGGGAGAAAGAAGAATATACAGAAAGAAGTAAAATCCAGTTCAAGCTCAACCCCTTTCAGAGCACTCGAAAGACCTCAGTAAAACCCAAGATAAAATCCCATTAGACTTAAAGAAATGGATCGAAGAATTAAGCCAATCACCGGAGGTCATTAAAGCAATACAAAATCTGGCGTCTTCCTTGGGAGACTCAGGTATGGCTTCTAAAACTAAAGCGATCGTACCCGTTCATGGTGCGACTAGTCTGTCTCAAACGGTAGACAGTAAAGACTCATCAAATCCGTTGAAAGCTGTGGGTTTGCCAAAAATCCAATCTTCCTATGGATATAGTACTGGTATTTATAAATGGTTTTTAAAGCATAATTCAAAATTTGAAATTGAGGTTGAAAACAGTTTTAGTGATATAAATCCATGGAAAAATAATTAGAAAATATTATCCTGAGAACTGGTATTTCTCGCCAAAAAATCTTTCAAAACCTCAGGATTATGATAATAGTATTTTAGAAGAAACCGGTTCAGTTAAAATAAAACATAATTTTGATAAAAATCATAAAGAGATTATAGCGTATTCTTCTATCCAAATAAAAAGGGTTATCTATCCAAAAGATTGGCCAACCTCAAATTTATACACTGCACTGACATTTAAAAATTTTAAAAAGTATTGCACTTCATACAATTATTTTGATTATATTGATGCATGGACAAATATTTTTCAGTATTCAAAATCCAACCACAACCCACTCGTGGTTAATATATTTTGACCAGCATAACATTAAAACAACCACTAGATTTCCAAATTGGTTTTTAAAATGGTGGCAGTATAGATGTATTACTGAAGATATTTTATCTCAGGAAGTACTTCATGTATATCAGTATTTTAAAAGTAATTATAAGCCAGCCCAAAATGAAAAGTATATCCCTCCTTTAATGTATTTTTGTATAAACTTTTTTATCCCTTGGGTATATCAGTGGTATTTTAATTTTCAATATATAACATAATTAAATATTCCAGTTATAGTAAAAAAGCACAAAATAAAATGGTGGGGATCATTCAGAAACTCTACCACAGAAGAAGTTGTAAAAAATTGGATAATCAAGAGGGCCCAGTTCCCAACCGTTTCTTATGCCGGTAAATTAACACTGCAAGGAGAACCCTCATTTGGAGCCCAGAAAGCCCAATGTCAGGCCTTATTAATAGCAGCTAAAACTCCTGAAGAATATAAAATGATTTGTCAGCAAATGTTCAATCATCTTACTTCAGGAGAATCAGTAAAAAAAGGAAGAGATAAAGTAAACTTCCTGTAAAGAATTTTCAAAGAAATCCTCTGGCAAAAAAGAAAGAAGGCACTAAGCAGAAGAAAGAAACAGTCTAGTTCGGAAACATAGTCGACAGTCTCATCCAGCAGGTCATCCTCTAGTAAAAATCCGACATCTTCATACTGCGACAGCGATGAAGATGATTGCTATGGAGTTCTTCCATCGGTAAAAATCAAAAGTAAAACATGCAAAAAAAGAGATAAACAGAAAGCAAAAGTAAAAAAAGGAAAAGAAAGAAAAGCTGAAAAAGAAAGGCAAGAAAAAGGACACCTCATCTTTGTCCTCATCATCAGAGTCAGAGTAAAGACAGAAATAGTAAAAAAAGTGGTAGACAAACTATTCATCAACAGTAAAAAGGAGCAGCAGTGGCAGACAAACTATTCATCTACAGTAAAAAGAAGCAGACATATTACTATTTATGAATAGTAAAAGACGTGTGAAGAAACAGTAAACCCGTGAAGAAATAGTTCAGATTTTTTCTATAAAAGGGAGCCTCTCCCCTTGTGAAGGCACACATCTGGATACACTCCAATAAACTCTCTCTGTATTTTCTCTATCTCCACACTTCCTCTGTAAATCATTCCTCTTCCACTTATTTCTTTATAATTCTGTAAAAGGTTTCAAGTTTTGTATAAAGTTATTTCAGTAAAATATTTATTTTTGTTTATATAAATTGAAGACCGTGTTGACGACACCTTTCTCTTCTCCCTCCACAATCTGACTTAACTCTGGGGTCCCAGGTTAAGGTTGCAGGAACCCTAGCCTTAAAATTAACTAATAAATAGTTTTAATTTATTGTTTAAGTATGCTCTGTGGTTGCAGCTTAGTCTGATCTTCCACATTAGAAATACTGTATGTTGTAAATTATATAGGCCAATGACTCTGAGAGGCCAGAAATATAACTCTCATTAATGCCAATGACATTCTGAGGCCAAAGGTATATTTCTCATCTTATGTGTTATATTTATTTATCATTTCTCTGAATCTCTGTGTTTGCAAGTCGATCCTCGTCGTTTGTTGGTATATATATATATATATATATATACATATATGAAATTAACACAAATATGAAAATGTATATAACATACCTTCTTCAAGCTTTTCAAGTTCCTCTATATCTTCCTCAACATTTACTTGAACATTTGATGGACGAATCCAATTTTGCACACATATCAAAGCCTCAACAATTTTAGGAGTTAGGAAACTCCTAAAGGAATCTAGGACTCTTCCACCAGTATTGAATGCACTCTCTGAGGCAACTATGGAAACTGAAATTGGTAATACATCTCTAGCTATTTTTCCTAGAATAAGAAACCTTTCAGAATTTATTTTGCATCATTTCATGACATTAAAATCCTCGTTTTCCTCTTAAATTGCCTCACTTAGATATACTTTCAACTCGGTTTTTGAATCAAATCTACCAGATTCTTCCAACTTCTGCTTCTTGTAGTGATGTTTCAAAAAAAATTTAGGCTTAGGGTTTATTGAACCAGTAGTAGTGCAACTCCCACTTAATTGTTGTGAACTACTATCATTGAATTGTTGAACATCAAGTTGATACATTTTTTTGTATTCATTAAACAAATCAACCAAAGAACTCTTAACCTTATTGAACAGCTCTACACCTTCTCTTTACCATACATTTGGGAGAAAGAATACTCCATAAACTCAAATTTGTCACGAGGGTCAAGAATAATAGCAAAATAGATAATTTTATTCATTTTATCTACATCTCCCCAATACTTGTTAAATTGAACCCTCATTCTTTCCCCTATAGATTTCATATCAAGATCATTGCTATTAATCTATTGGTTTAAAATAAATGCTAAGTCACTGACCTCATTGAAGAATAAGTTTGATATGACATACCTAGAGCCCAAGATATGCAAAGTAAGTTCACAAAAATGAGCCAACATATCTGCCATCTTCCTAAGTCCAATCATAATAGTCAAGTATGCCCATTCTCTTCCATATCAATCTTAAATATGGGATCTTATGACTCGTACCTTTCAAATGCCCTTTCATATTTTTGAGCTGTATTCAACATGAAGTAAGTTGAATTCCATCTAGTTGGCACATCTAAACATAATGAAGATTTGCTTTCAATTTTTTATGAAGTACACACTCCTTAAACTTTTTCAACCTAGCTGGAGAACTCTTGATATATATTACTGCATCTTTTACTTTCACCACTGAATCATTCACATCTTTTAAGCCATCCTGGATAACTAAATTGATAATCTGTACCATAAATCTCATGTGCAAGTAAGTAGAGTTAGCAACACTAACACTCCAATTAGCAAGCTTTTTTTCAAATAAAATATGGCCACATCATTAGAACTAGTATTATCAATTGTAACAATGAACACTTTATCTAACCCCCATTCTAGCAAACAAGTCTCAATTGCCCTACCTACTACTTTACCTTTATGACTTTAAATGGGACAAAAACTAATGATTCTCTTATGCAGCTTTCAATCATTATCAATAAAGTAAGCAGTTATGCCCATGTAATTATTGGTTGCAATGGTGTCCATGTATCTGTAGTAAGACTCACTCTTTGATAATTTTTCTTAAAAAAAGACTTCAATTTTGATCTCTCCTTAACAAACAAATCATAACAATCACATGAAATTATCCAACGAGAGGGAATCCTAAACCTTGGATAAATTGCTCTCATGAATCTTTTAAAACCTTCTCCAACAAATCTAAAAAGCAATTCATTAATGATTATCATATGGACAATGGCCTCCCTAATTACATTTTCATCATACTTCCAAGTAGTAAGAGTGTCTAAATTATTCACATCATTATCACTTGCATTTTTTTGCAATGATAATTGTGCTTGTCTAGTCTCAATGGAATGTGGGTGCTTTTTGCATGAATTAAAGTGATTCCTAAGTGTAGTGGTTCCGTTTCTCTTTGGATCACAACAAAATTCCTTTTTACAATAATTATACTTGCCTTTTAATTCACCTTCATCATTGACGAATTTTGTGATGTGATCCCAAACTACAGATTTTGGCTTCATTGATTTTCTCTTTGCTTTTGATTCTGTGGTTATTTTTGTTGAAGCGTCAGTACTACTTTAATTGGAATCACTAGTACTGTTTGGGAGCATCTGATCATTTTGTGACTCCATGATTCACCTAACAAGCAACAACAACAGTTAGGTACTGAATGCGAACAATCAACATCCTAAATCCGATCAAAGATTTAATTTTAATGCAATAATTACTGATGTTGTTTGGACCACTTGGAAAGAAAATAGATAAATAAGTGCAAAAAGATGCATAGGAAAAAAAAGGTACTGAATTATAACTTGTTATTCCCAAAAGACATATTCGATTCTCTTTTTCCATTATGACACTCTAAAAGCATTAAAGTGGTAAAAAAGCAACGAGATCACATTATGGACAAGTTGAAGCAGACTGTACCATATCCTGTCTTATGGTTAAAAGTCTAGCAGTTTCTAACATTCAAGCCACAATTTTATTAATGCATAGTTGTTGTGCTTAAGCATTTTATTAGCCATAAAATAAAGAAATCCATCTGTTGATGGAGTGGAACCAATTATGAATCTCAAAAATGCAAGATTTAGATAGGGCATGATATCAATTAGGCATAGGGTTATTTATTTAGACACTTTTCTGCACCTCTTATAAATACACCAGTTAATTAGAATTTCTATATTTCTAATGGCACTAAATCCACAATAGTGCTATAAAATGCCACAACATCCTTCTATTATTTAATATAATTTGCACATTTTTATTTTTTAATTATGGTTAAACCACAACATCCTTTCCTTCATAGAATCCAAATGGCAACAACATTGTTCATAGAACCCAAATGGCAATAACATTGGAAACACAAGAAATTCAAAGAGATGAACTCTACTGGTTAATGGTCATAAAATGTATTATTAAAAGAAACAGAAGCTCACCGTTCGGCGTTCGGCATTTGCGACAGAAGATGAACGGCAGTTCGGCGGCCACACTTAGCACTCAACATAAGCACAACAGATTGACAGGGAGGGGGGAAAGAGATCAATACGAAACAATTCTATTTCTTTCGACGGCCACACACTCGTAACTTGCTGAACGACAGCCACACTCTCAACAAATCGGAAAAGACCGTCGACAGGAAAGAAGAGAGGGAAGAAGAGAGAGTGAATGGTCAATGGGGGGTTCGCTACTTCGCCGTTCATGAATCGTGAATGGGGAGGGAGGGGAAGAAAGATTGAACTAAAGTGAAGAAGGGCAGAAGGGAAAGGCTTCAATTCAAGGGCTGCGAAAGGAGTGGATGGCCTGGGGAGGAAGGGGTTGGGCTTAGGTTGTGCTGGCTGGGGTGGGTAAGGGAGGGGGAGTGGGCCTTGGACTGCTGGCTGGGTTGAGTAAGGGTTAGTATGTTTAAAAATCGATTATTCGGTTTGTTAGTTATTTAACACGTTTAAACTAAACTGAATCGAAAACCGAATAAGCTGAAAAACAAAAACTGAACCGAATTGAATGTTTCGAACTATTGAACGGAAATCGATCGGTTTAGTTCGATTTCTCAATTTGAACCGATATATGCTCTCCCCTACCCATAATGAAAAAGTATTTTGATAAGAGAGAAAGCAAGGAAGGGAAAATATTATTTAAACTAGGAAATTACATTTTCCTGCAGAATGGCATGATTAATTAATTACATTGATCCATTATTTATTGTAGAAGTCTTTATCAACTCTATATTTGTATGCATACCCACAATACCCATCAAGAAGACAAATCTTAAATGGGCCTACATGAAAACTAAAATCGCAAATTATTTTCTGGTGAAAGAGCATCATATGATCTAGGAGATGGAGCTGCAGCCATTGATTTCTGATCAAACATTGCTGCTGCATCGCGATACTTCTTACTGCAAGGAACAATGGTGAGTGACTTCTCATTAGGACATTGCCTGGGCTTGGAGAAGAATTCTCTACATTGTTCTGGTGTTCTCTGATTTGGAAGATCTAAAATGCAGTTCTTTCTAACATCAAGCCTCTTCTTCCATATCAACTTCCGGCACTCAGGTCCCACCTGAGTGAAATAGTTGCTGGATAATGTCAAGTTTTGCAGATTTGGAAGCTTGCACACCGTCTCCGGCACCGGCCCGTAAAATTCATTATTAGCCAAGTTCAGGATCTCCATCTTTGTCAAGCAGGCAAATGAGTGTGGTATTGGGCCTGTCAGTTTGTTGCAGCTCGCATCAAATAGAGTAGCATTCTTCAAGAAACCAATCTCGTACGGCAAGCATCCTGAGAACGTGTTGTTCAAGAATAGCACCTCCCGGAGATTTTTAGCTCGGCCAATGCTGCTTGGAATCTGGCCGGTGAACTTGTTGTTGGCGAAGGTGAGATATATAGCAGAAGTAGAACCAACATTATCGGGGAGCTGTTGAGTGAATTTGTTATTGTTGAGGAAGAGCACGTCCAGGTCTAGCTTGAAAACTTCGCTTGGAACTGGCCCTGAAAATTGGTTGAACCTGATGTCCAAGAAAGTTAAGTTGGTAGCAGAGAGAACTGTCATGGGGAAGCTGCCATTAAAGGCGTTGTTGCTTAAATCGAGCTCGTAAAAAAATTTGATTTTCTCAACTCCTATATCACTCGGCACAAACCCTTTGAATTTGTTGGAGTTTGCGTGAAAGATAGCTAAGTCCACCAGTTTATTAAGGAACCCTTTTATCTGAAGAAAAGGTCCGTCGAAGTTGTAACCATTGAAGTCTGCTGCTGCCACAGATTGTACGCCAGTGTCAGGCCTATAATCACATGCAAAGCCATCAAATTTGCAGACATTTTTGTCCGCTCTGTTCCATGTCTTTCTTATGCCCTTGGGATCCATCACAATTTTTTGGCTGAATTCCTGAATTGTTCGATAATCTCTTATGATATTTGGTGGTAATTTATTTGGGGGTGGTGGTGGGGGTGGAGGAGGAGGAGGTGGTGGTGGGGGTGGAGGAGGAGGAGGTGGGGGTGGGGGTGGAGGAGGAGGAGGTGGTGGTGGGGGTGGAGGAGGAGGAGGAGGAGGTGGAGGAGGGGGTGGAGGAGGAGGAGGAGGAAGGGTTGGAGGAGGAGGAGGAGGCTCTGGTGGGGGACAAACTGGTTCTGGAGGGGGTGGAGGTGGGCAATACTCCTCGGGAGAAGGAGCAGGAGTGTAGCCACCGCCGCCGCCAATGATTATCTCCAATGCTTCCCTTTGTAATCCATCCATCGGATCATGATCACCGGCGACCTCATAAATCAAACACGAATGAACAATGAAAATAAAAAGTAGAAAGAAAGGATAGCAAGAAATCCTCCCCATCTCATAGTCTCTACTATTTCTCTGCTAGTTGAGCGGAGACCTCGAAAGACTATATAACAAGAAAATGGAAAAATTATAATAGAGAACGGCCAAAGACTAGCAGAAGCAAGTCAAGACTCACGAGCAAGTAGATGATGGCCACTAGCCATTGTTGTTTTGTCTTGAGGTGAGACTGGTGTCCTCTCGCTTTCACGGCGAGACCATATAATATCCACTTATTTGCTTTATATAATTGACGTATTCTTTCTGAGAAGATATTAATTCTATGTTAAAATTTGCTTCGCAGTACTATGATTGCCAAATGAATATGACATGATTTGACAAGCAGCCAATAATATTGCAAGGTTGATTTAATAATTAAGGATTTAATATGCACTCCCTTATATATATATAATTTAAATTTTTAATTTTCTTAGAAAGGAATTCGAGATACGAAGAATTGAACTTAAATCTATTAGGAACAAGCAATAACAAAATTATAAATTTAAAAAATTTAATTCTAGTTAAAAAATAAAATATAAAAATAAAATTTATGAATAAAATTATAAAAAAATAATAAATAAAATAAATTATTAATCATTTACCAACAATTTAAAATAAAAAATATTAAATTATTTTTTCACTGTTTTTTATGCAATCAACTTTACAATAAATATTTTGTTATTTGAGTTAATGCTCAACTTTTGTTTCCATAGTTATGGAGAAAATTCAATTTATATAACTTTCATTTTTTTTTTTAACTAAATGAGCAGAAAAATTTTAATTGAATTAACTAAAAATTAAGAAATTAAAAAATTGTTTTTTTTTAATTTTGAGTTAAATAAAGAAATTAAAAACTTAGCTCAAAAATTTAGAAATTGAGTTTCTTAATTTTTTTATTTTGATTTTTAAGTTAATTGAAATTAAATAAAAAGTTTTAGCATATGTAGGTAAAAAGTTGAAGGTGAATTAAATTGAATATACTCTTTTTTTCTTTTTTTTTTTTGAAAGATTGAATATACTCAATAAATATATAAGTCAAATTTAAAATTTAGCTATTTACTATTTTGTATTGAAAAATATGAATAGCTTAAAGTACTCTTTGTTGCAATTAAGAAGATGTCAAATTAAATTATAGAATTTTACTTAAAAAAGTTCAAACTATATGATAATTTTTTTTTATAATTATCCCTATAAGTTATTACAACCAGAAGTGAAATGGAATTGAATATTCAAAAGATTAAAAAGCTTCTAACAAAGAAGAACCTTGTATTCTGATATGGATAAAAACGATGAAAAGATTATGGGGACATGAAGAAGCTTGAGAATTAGAGGCTGCATGCAATTGCAATTTGATTTCTCATAAGAAAGAACAACAATTTTTCGACAAATTGGGACAATCTAATAATGACAATAATAATTGAGGTTGAGGGGGACCAAGCTCTTTACTTTAGTGTCGGTTGCCATTTGCCAACGACACCATGACCCACAGCAACAATTTTAATTTGTTCAATCACTATTTATATTGAAAATAGTGTAGAAAGCCTTTGTTTTTTAATGTTAATTTAAAGTTACATTAAGCTAAATTTCGACTAGTTCTAAAATTAAAAGTCTCGAATTTAAATCTAAATCCAAGCGAATTATACATATAAAAAATCATTGAGCCCACTATGCCTCTTGCTAGTCTAACTTCACATGCAAAATATTCACCTTGGACGACCAGACAATGCATATTCGCCAATTTAATGCAACTTTTCTTTGTTTGAATTGATAAGCCCCAAAGAAATTTGTTTTATATGTTTTTAAATTTATGAATTATACTATATCTTTTAGAAGATTTATATGGACGGTATACCAACTAAAGGTTATAATAATAAAGTAGATAAATTTTATTTTGTAATATAAAACTCTTTTTCACTTATAATAACAGATTTTTATATTATTTTGTTGACATATTACTTATTAAATTTTATATATATATATATATATATATAAAATATTTAATTAATTTTTTTATTTTTAAAAAATAATCAAATAATTTGTTTTAATTTTTGTTTAGAATATTAAAAAATTAGTTATATATATGTATAATTTAACAAGTAACCTATCAATAAAATAATATAAAAATCTGAAATAAAATGAAATTTTATGTTATTTAAATAAAAGTTAAAGGAATTTTATATTATAAATAAAATTTATATAGTTTACCATTATACTATCTAAATTGATGCATCGTTTATGTAAATTACCCATTTTTTCTCTATTAATTTGCTCTGAATCCTTTATATTTTAAAGATAGTCGGGAGATACTGTAGTTGGTTTTTTTGCATCCTTGTAAAAGGAGTGGGAGAAACTTCAAATCGAGAATCTTTCATCTATTTTTCATATTAAAGACTCAAAAAATGTGGATTTAAAAAATTTTAATTTTCTAACTTGAGTGGAATATTTTTCAATTGAATAATTGATTATATTTTTATATATGTATAAAATAGACTCTAATTACTGTGTTATTTATAAATTGTGTAAGATTTGTATTGAGATTGAAATGGAGAACAGTACAGATAGAAGCATTGTATGAGATTTTATTTGCTTTTAATCCATACAAGAATAAAGGCTTTTGTCCATTGCAGTCTATGGAGGGATTGAGGATATGAAATTAAATGAAGCATATTACTTATATTTTGAGGGGAATGAGAAATATAAACTAATATAATTATTATCTCCAGTTAGAAATATGATATCTCTTATATATAATTAGATAATTATTACGCTAAACTCTAAGTATCACTCTACTTCTATATTTCGAGTTTATATTAGGTTTTTGAATATGATTTTATTTTAATAAAGTGAATCACTTAAAAATTAATATTTAAATTAAATTAAATATTTTTAAATTAGAAAAGTGCTCATGAAATTAATGATTTCATTAAAGATAATAAATGATAGATGATTGTGGATATAATTTTATATTGAAAAATAAAATACATTAATTTTTTTTTAATTATTTATAAATGATTATCACAATATACATGTATTTAGCCAATTAATATTAGCACTGGACTAAAATTGTGTAAAGAATAGTCAATTACCCACCATGTGCAAACGCTGCTTTCAATTAATGATGTGACACAACCCGTCTTGGTAAGGAGGTCCATCGCCATATTGCAAGACAAATTTTTAATGTTTAGTGGACCATTATAAGGCAACAAGCTCCAAAGCTCAAGCAAGCTATACAAATATTTGTTCAACATTAATTACATCTCAAATTTATAATGACATCGAGACAAACATAAAAACACCAAGGCATGCCAAAACTTATAATTTTATTAGAGGAGACGTGTTGAGAGACTAGTACTTAAGCTAACTTTTGAAGACAAGTTCAATATCTCTCATAAAAGGGCTAATTGTATTATTTGGACTTGTAACTTAGTTGGTTTTATTTATTTTAACTTCAACTTATTTTATAGGCTGTTTATATTAACCCCATTGTTAAAAGCAATGGTCTTGTTGGGGAACATTTTTAATTTTTTCTTTTATTGTCTTAATGTTATGTAATAGTCCAAACATACCCCTATTTAGAAATTAGGTCATCTTATTCTCTACACTATAAATAGAATGAGATGGAGGGCTACATAAGAACTTTTAAATCTTTGATTAACAAATTTCTAGATTTGGACTTCTTCAAGTGTGGTGTTAATTCCTTCTTGCTTACTTAAAAAAATTGATTTGCAACAAGTACTTGCAACGTGAATTGATTTCTAATTTCTTTGGGATTAGGTCTCAATTATATATAATTGAAGTTTAATGAACCAATAGAATTAGAGGGTTTCAAGAACTCAGATTTCTTAGAATTTCTGTATCATAATCTCTTTGAACAAGATGTGACATTCACTTTACAGATTTATGGTCAAAATTTTTAAAGAAATGTTAGATTAAGATTGCTTCCCAATAGGATCTAATGATTCCTAACATTATCAACATTTACTCTCTCCCTTGTATAGTTGAAATGTTTGATATACATTTAGATAGAGCAGGAGTTGAAGGTATAGAGACTCGAACCTAAGTTTCTCATGTGAGTAAAATACATCTTTAGCATTAAATTAAGTCAAGCTAAATTATATATAAATACATACATTGCTGTTAAAACTTTTAATGTGAAAAATAACATGAAAAAATAAAAATCAGAAACAAGAAAAAATGAGTTTATTTTTAATATAAGCGGAAATTAAAAATAATATATTTCTAATGTAGTATGTTTTTAATCTGTTTCTGAATAAGAAAAGAAAATTCTTGTAAAGATTTTTCTTAGAAATATCTCTTTCTGATTGTAACTTATCAAAATGTGAAAAATAAATTTAATTTTTATTTATTTTATATCATTTTAAAAAAAAATTTGAATGAAATAATAAATTATGAACAAAAAATAAAATTACTTCACAGATACTATCGAAATGTATTTGCTAATATTATTTCAAAAATAACTATAATAAAATTATCTTTATTATATTATAATAAAACTAATGAATAAATTACTAATTAAGATAAAATATTGGAAAATATATTATACTAAAAATATTAAAAAACAAATGTTATAATAAAATCAAAATGAAAGTCAGATTCATAATAAAAGGAAAATAAAATAATAATAAAGAAAGGAATGGAAATGAAATTAAGGAAGAAATTAGAAGAAAGAGAGGAATAAGAGAAAAATGAAAGGAAAAATATGGATAAAAAAAGAGAAAAAGGAAATAGGATAAGAGATAAAGATGAATGGAAATTGTTCAAAACTAACCAAAGTGAAAGAAAACTGATTCTTGCATTATGATCTTGAGAATAAGAGAGAGAAGTATTTATATGTACACGAAAGACAATCATAAACACGTGACTAGGGCTTAATAGAAAGCAAACAAATAAAACGATAAAGTAAAGTAACAACATGTCATTGTACTTAGATATACAATAGAGTAAACAAAATAATGGAAACGAGGTCGTATTATAATCTTTACATCCCCTCAAGTTGGATTTGGGAGAAATATCAAGTGCAACTTAGATAAAAAAATGTTGATACAAATCGGCAAATAAAGACTTTACAAAAATGTCAGCCAACTGAAGTGAAGAGTAGACAAGGGAGGGTAAAATGAACCCTTTTTATAGTTGATCTTGAACAATATGGCAATCAATCTCAATATGTTTCCTCTCATAGAAGACAAGATTTGTAGCAATGGATAAAGTAGCTTTATTGTCACATTTAAGAGCAACAGGCAATTGAAGAAAAACTTGAAATCTTTAAGTAAATATGAAATTCAAAGTAATTCACAAACAACAAAAGTCATAGCTCGATATTTAGCCTTTGTTGAAGATTTGGAAACAATAGGTTGTTTCTTTATTTTTCAGGAAATTAAGACTCCTCCCAAAAATATACAGAAACCAGTAAGAGATTTTTTAGAAAAAGAACAGGATGTTGATACGCGGTTGTCGAAGCCGTCAAAAATAAACCTATTAAACAATCAACAATTAACTTGTAGATAGTGGCAATAGGGTCGAACCACAGGGATTTGACACTACGAATTTTCCTATTGATGACTAAGGCAAGTAATAACAAGTAATTAAAAGAGGGGGGTTTGATTTGATGAATTAAAACTAAATAGCAAAAGAAAGCAATAAATTAAAGATGAGTAAATCAATAAGAGAAAAGCTTCTAGTTGAAGTATGGATATATTTCAGATTGTTTAGAATTGATCATTGATTCTTTAATACTCCTATTTATCTCAATAAATTAGTTTAGGATGTGGAAGACGCTTCTCACAATCCAAATTCCTCCTTAGTTCTAGTTTGATTAGGAAACGTTCGCTAATCAAACACTAGTTAACAAGTTGCCAAGGAACGTCCTTGGGGCCTTTGGCATCGAACAACTGTTAACTGCATTAAGATTTAGAGAAACCTAATTCTAACCTTGCCAACCGCGTGGTCAAGTTTAGATCATGCAACTTGATTAAATTTGTGTTCAAATAATATAAGCAATTACGGACTTAAATTATTCAAACAATTGTTACTCAAGCAATTAAAAGCAATAGGCCTAAATTGATTCTAAAAGCAAAGCAACAATTATAGAAAGATCAAATTGCATAAATATTGAAAATAACTAGAAGTTTAACAATGGAGATTTAAATCTCCCAATTCATCACAAATCTGAATTTTCCAACTTCAACTAGAAAATAATGAATTTAGCCACTCATGGTGACTAAAATACACAAAAATAAAGAAGAAAAGAAAAAGAAAGTTTCTGCTGTGTTGCTGGAGAATTTCCGAGGATGGCAGATGCTGAAAGATGATGATAGGATGCTGGTTTGGATGTTGCCCTTATATAGCTGGAGAATCCCAATTCCAATTTGATTAGGGTTTTGGAATCTCAATTTGATTTAGTCTTCTTTGTAGTCTTTGATTCCTCTTTGGATTTTGTATTTGATTGAGAATGGAACTCTCTAAGTGAAGGGCGTGGCTCTTGGGACTGATCTTGTGGTGTTTGAAGTGGACTTGGACTTCTTTTCTTTGAATTTGGATTTTCTGCTCTTTTCCCGCCTCTGCTGTCAACTTCTGCTGTCAAGGTGACTTGGGCAGTTTCTGCGAGTGACTTGGGCAAGTCACTTGCTCAATCTGCCCCAATCGCTCTCTGGGATTCAGTCCAGTTTTTGCCTCTGACTCTGCGAATGACTTGGCCAGTTCCTGCGAGTGATTTGGGCAAATCACTTTGACCCAATCACTTTTCCAGCTTTTTCTTCACTTTTTCTCCAACTTTTCAATTTCTTCCTTTTTTGTAAAAACATAACAAAAACACAAATTAAGCTAGAAAAATGTGTAAATAAATAGTAAGAGATATGATAAAAATGTGGCTAAATTATGCTTGATCAAATACCCCCACACCTAGCTTTTTGCTTGTCCTCAAGCAACAAACAACTTAGTCAATCAAGCCCCTTTTTCTTTTGATCCTAAGTACCACTTAATCAGCCCCCCTAGACTCCTAATTTGAAACACTACAGTGTAGGATGCATGTACTAAGGTTACCCCCCTTCTTTCCTTGTTTCCTATCACACACCATGGCCAAGGGAAAGTTTTTTATTTGATCATGCTTATTCTTTTATATTAGGTTTAATGCAATCCCTTAAGAGTGACTTGCCCTATTTTAAGCATTTTTAATTATCAGCACTTTTTTTTTTTTTTTATTTAACTTTGCCTGAAAAAATCACCAACCTTTTTACGCGATGGTGCATATGGGTGATACACCCCCGGTTACTCAGTTGGTCACTTGTCCAAGTGGCTACTAGCTCTGTTCATAATCTTAGGCCATCGGAACTTTATTTTTGATGCCTGAAAAAGTCACCAACCTTTTTACGCGACGGTGCACATGGGTAATACACCTCCGGTTACTCAGTTGGTCACTTCTCCAAGTGGCTTTTAGGCACAGTTCATAGTCTTAGATCATAGGAACAGGTTGTGCTTTCTGATTTGCTGAGTTTTTCTTTTTCTTTTTCCTTTTTATATCAATTTGGGCAAATCAACTCAAAGAGAATTACACTAACTTTTATTGCATGTATTTTATTTTCCTTTCCTATTGGCCACAGCAGTTTCAAGAACTCAATTCAAGAAAAAGAACTTCCTAAGTAAGGGCTACACACTGTGCATGGTTCAATTTAGGTTTAAAGGGTTGGATAATTTAATGGGGTCATGAGGTAAGGAACTCTTTTGGCTTAGTCATCTATGCTGAGTAGAGCAATAGGCTAAAAAAAACAAAATTCTGTGTGTGTGTGCATATGTGTGGAAGAAAAAATTTTCTGGTGTGTGAAAGAGGTAAGACTAATGCAAAAAGAAACAAAAAGAATGTAAAAGAAAACTAAACATGGTGAGGACTGTGCAAGTGAAGACTGTGCAAAATGTTCTCCAAACACCCCCCCACACCTATTGCAAACATTGTCCCCAATGTGTGAACATATATACATATAAATTAAGAAGGAAAGGGAAAGGGACTTCCTGGCCTGGGGTGATTTGGGCAAATTGCCTCAGTGATTTGGGCAAATCACCCAGCCAAATCACTGTCTTTGCTGTTCTGTGGGCAGGAAGTGATTCACATCTGCTGGTTCTTCTGCTGGGGCAGGATGCTGTCTGATTAGCTGTCTTCATCCTGAACACACGCTCATGGCCAATGCAAAACATATAAAGAGAAAAATAAGAGAGAAAGGGACTCCCTAGGGTGGTGATTTGGCCAAATCAGTGGCCAAATCAGCTGTGATGGTGGTCTGCAGGTATGAAGTGTTGAACCAGCAGCTGCAGCATGCCTTCCATGTGTATGGTTCGGGCCTCCATTCTGTCAAGGCGAGATTCTGCAGATTGATCAGCTGCTGGAGGTTCTGCTGATTTGGGCAAATCACTTGGCCAAATCACCTCTGCTGTAGTTAAGTTCTGCTGATTTTCCCATTGATTTGCGCAAATCACCTCTGCTGGGTTGCCTCCCAGTAGCGCCCTAGTTTAAAGTCGCGGGCTGGACTTTTCTGATTTGATCAAGGCTCAAGTAATAGGGGGAGGGAAAAGGATTCCCACAGAATTAAGTAAGAAGTGTAGCACACCTTTCATTTTGGTTATAATCCATCCTATTTCTTTCATGTACTCATGAAATAGCATGATTAATTTCTCCTCTTTCAAGTGAGGTGTGCCTCTAGCCCCTATGTTTGAAATTTTGAGGTGATTGGGCAGCACTTTGAACTCCAATTCATATTTCTCCATAAAAGGTAGCTGCAATCTGGTACTGAACTTGGGCAAATCGAATTCTGCTTGCACTGATGATTTGGGCAAATCAAAATCTGTCTGCATTGTTGATCTGATTTCTACCTGTTCAAGTGATTTGGGCAAATCAGATTCTATCTGTACAAGTGATTTGGGCAAATCACCTTTGGAACAGTCTGTGCAGCATGCTGTCTCTTCCGTTTCTTTCAAATTTTTCCTATTTTCCTCATCTTCCTGGCTGGTGTCCCTTGGTATTTGTTTGACAACATCAAGCAAAGGTATGTTGATCTCCACTTTGTGAAAGGTTGCAAGTATTTCTTTCTTTTCTTTTTCTTTTTGTGATCTTGCAAATCTCTTGGGAAAGGGAGGAGGTACCTTGAATTTGTCTGCTGGTTGCTGTTTCTGCCCTTGACTGGGTTCTGCCTGATCTAGTGATTTGGGCAAATCGTTTGGTGATTTGGGCAAATCACTTTCTGTCAAGTCTGTCTGCTCACTGATTTGGGCAGATTGTCTGGGTGATTTGGGCAAATCACTGCCCTGATCACTTTCTGGCAGATTTTCTTCCATGGCTTGTTTCTTCAATTTCTCAACTTTGCTATCTTGCAGCTCTTTTCCACTCCTCAATGTGATGGCACTAACATTTTGTCTTGGATTTATCTCAGTTTGGGAGGGTAGCTTCCCTTGAGACTCCAATTTGCTCATTGAAAAGGCCATTTGACTCACTTGTCTCTCAAGACTTTGCACAGTATTTGCTAAATTCTGCACAATCTCTTCAAGAGGTGCATTGGGATTCTGAGGTGCAGTTTGAGCTTGGTTCCTTTGCTGGTAGCTTGGATATTGATTGGCCCTTGCATAACTTCTTTGCCCATTAAATCCTCCTACTTGTTGGTCCTCTTCTTGAAGGGAGGGACATAGGTCAGTAGGGTGGCTCAAGTTTGCACATATTCCACATGGTTTGGGCTGCTGAATCTGCTGGATTTGTTGGGCTTGACCCACAACAAGGCTATGGACAACATTGGTGAGATCAGAAATTTGGGATGCTAAAGTGGATGTACTCACCTCATTCACCCTTCTTGGTGGCTGTTCTTGGTCTCCAAATTGCTGTGAGGCTGCTGCCATGGTGGAAATTAAATCCCTTATGGCTTGAGGTGACTTGTCTTCAATTGATCCTCCACATGCTGCGTCTATGAACTTTCTTTCTGAAGGTAGCAAACCTCCATAGAAGTATTCAATGAGTGACTTATCAGAGATGTCATGTTGAGGGCAGCTTATGCACAATCGATTGAATCTTTCCCAATATTCATATAGCTCTTCATAATCCTTTTGCTTGATGCAACTAATCTCTCTTCTGATGCCAATAGCTTTTGAGGTTGGGAAGTATTTTCTCAAGAAGACTCTCACCATCCCATCCCATGAAGTGATGGATCCAGGTGGTAAATAGAACAACCATTCTTTGGCAAAATCATCAAGAGAAAAGGGAAAAGCTCTTAATTTAACATGCTCTTCGGAAATACCTTGAGGCCGCATTGTTGAGCACACAATGTGAAGTTCTTTGAGGTGCTTGTGTGGATCCTCATTTTTAAGACCTCTGAATTTTGGAAGAAGATGAATTAATCCGGTTTTGAGCTCAAAAGGGGCTGCCAAAGGTGGGTAAGTGATGCACCATAGTGCTTGATCATCCAAGGGTGTTGCTAGTTCACAAAGAGTTCTTTCTTGTGCCATTGGAGCTCTTGCCTCAACATTTTTAGCTTCAAATTCAGCAAGGACAGCAGCTGGTTCAAGAGCAGTAGCTGCTGCATTTTCTGCCTCTTCGGGTGCTGTTATGACTGTCTTTATAGCAGCTGGTTCAGTTGCTGTTTTAGGGGCTGGTTCTGGGATTTTGTTGGCAAAAATTTCTGGTTTTTGGGCTGGTTTTGGTGCAATTTTAGGGGCTGGTTCTGAGTGCAGCAGCTTGTGCAGCAATAGATTCAAAAAGTGCAGCATGTACAGCAGTTTCAACAATTGGTTTAGCAACTTTATTCAGCAAATGCAGCAGCAGGTTCCTCAGTAACTTGTGCAGCAGATTGAATGGTGGACACCAGATTTGTTGCCGATGCTGATGTAGATGGTTTTGAGGCTTGGTTCCTCAAGTTTGCTTGCTTTCTCAAGCTCTTGGCAGTATGTTCAATTTCTAAATCGTAAAGAAGAGCTTCTTTACGATCAGCCCTGGTCATAAAAGGAAAATACGTTAGTTAGATCAAATCCCCGGCAACGGCGCCAATTTTTGATACGCGGTTGTCGAAGCCGTCAAAAATAAACCTATTAAACAATCAACAATTAACTTGTAGATAGTGGCAATAGGGTCGAACCACAGGGATTTGACACTACGAATTTTCCTATTGATGACTAAGGCAAGTAATAACAAGTAATTAAAAGAGGGGGGTTTGATTTGATGAATTAAAACTAAATAGCAAAAGAAAGCAATAAATTAAAGATGAGTAAATCAATAAGAGAAAAGCTTCTAGTTGAAGTATGGATATATTTCAGATTGTTTAGAATTGATCATTGATTCTTTAATACTCCTATTTATCTCAATAAATTAGTTTAGGATGTGGAAGACGCTTCTCACAATCCAAATTCCTCCTTAGTTCTAGTTTGATTAGGAAACGTTCGCTAATCAAACACTAGTTAACAAGTTGCCAAGGAACGTCCTTGGGGCCTTTGGCATCGAACAACTGTTAACTGCATTAAGATTTAGAGAAACCTAATTCTAACCTTGCCAACCGCGTGGTCAAGTTTAGATCATGCAACTTGATTAAATTTGTGTTCAAATAATATAAGCAATTACGGACTTAAATTATTCAAACAATTGTTACTCAAGCAATTAAAAGCAATAGGCCTAAATTGATTCTAAAAGCAAAGCAACAATTATAGAAAGATCAAATTGCATAAATATTGAAAATAACTAGAAGTTTAACAATGGAGATTTAAATCTCCCAATTCATCACAAATCTGAATTTTCCAACTTCAACTAGAAAATAATGAATTTAGCCACTCATGGTGACTAAAATACACAAAAATAAAGAAGAAAAGAAAAAGAAAGTTTCTGCTGTGTTGCTGGAGAATTTCCGAGGATGGCAGATGCTGAAAGATGATGATAGGATGCTGGTTTGGATGTTGCCCTTATATAGCTGGAGAATCCCAATTCCAATTTGATTAGGGTTTTGGAATCTCAATTTGATTTAGTCTTCTTTGTAGTCTTTGATTCCTCTTTGGATTTTGTATTTGATTGAGAATGGAACTCTCTAAGTGAAGGGCGTGGCTCTTGGGACTGATCTTGTGGTGTTTGAAGTGGACTTGGACTTCTTTTCTTTGAATTTGGATTTTCTGCTCTTTTCCCGCCTCTGCTGTCAACTTCTGCTGTCAAGGTGACTTGGGCAGTTTCTGCGAGTGACTTGGGCAAGTCACTTGCTCAATCTGCCCCAATCGCTCTCTGGGATTCAGTCCAGTTTTTGCCTCTGACTCTGCGAATGACTTGGCCAGTTCCTGCGAGTGATTTGGGCAAATCACTTTGACCCAATCACTTTTCCAGCTTTTTCTTCACTTTTTCTCCAACTTTTCAATTTCTTCCTTTTTTGTAAAAACATAACAAAAACACAAATTAAGCTAGAAAAATGTGTAAATAAATAGTAAGAGATATGATAAAAATGTGGCTAAATTATGCTTGATCAGATGTCTAATTAGAAATCACAAAAAAATAAAAAGTTTAAGATCATTATATGCAAGAAAGAATAGACCCTAACTAGGTCTACCTTTCAGGTATTTGAGAATATGTAAGGCAATAGCCATATGAGGCTGTCTAGAATTGGCCATAAACTTACTAAGATGCTGAACTACATGGCGAATATTAGGTCTAGTTATATTAAAATATAGAAACCTCTCAATGAGTCTCCTATAGACATCAGGATAAGGGAGCAGATCTTCAGAGTCAGAAGTAAGATGTAGGCCCTCAGACAACTGAGACTTGGCAGGTTTCTAGTTAGACAAACTAGTATCAATAATAATATCCAAAACAAGTTTCTTTTGACTGAGAATAGTTCCATGGTCAAATATAGCAATTTCAAGATCAAGAAAGTATTTCAAGTGACTTAGATATGTAATAGTAAATTTAGAATTAAGAGCATGCTTAACAGAGTCTATCGTAAAGACAGAAGTGCCAGTGACAATGATGTCATCAAATAGATCAATAAAACCAAGAAATATTGAGAAGAGTGTTTAGTGAATAAGCAGTAATCATTTTGAGATTGCTTAAAGCTCAATTGCTTTAAGAAAAGAGGTAAACTCAAATGCCATTGCCTGGAGGTTTGTTTAAGCCTATAAACAGATCTTTTTAGAAGACAAACTTGCCTAGGTTGTGCTTTAGAATATTCTTGAGGAGGTACCATGTATATCTCCTCAATTATATGCCCATGTAAAAAGGCATTATTAATATCTAATTGAAAACCAAGCTAGGCTTTAGCAGTGACCAAAGCTATAACAATTCTAATCGTAGTGAGTTTGGCTATAGAGGAAAATCTATCTTTATAATCCAAGCCTTCAATTTAATTATACCCCTTGGCTACAAGACGAGTCTTATATGTATCTACCTCCCCTGTGGTCTTACATTTCACCTTGTAAACCCACTTACACCTAATGACCTTTTTGCCTTTGGACAAGGTGGTTAAAATTCAGGTTTCATTGATTTTCAATGCCTCCAACTCTTGTTGGATGGCATCAATCCAGTGAGCATCTGTTGATGCTTGAAGGTAAGTAGAGGGTTTATGGACTATGGAAACATTAAACAGATAAGAGTAGTGAGAGGGAGAAAGGGTGAGAGAAGAGGAAACAACAGAATTATTAGTGATGATTGTACTAACAAAGTTAGTAAGCTAAACAGGTTTGCTCACAAACCTAGTAGACCTTCTAAGAGGAATACATTGGGATATTAGAGAAGGGTGTTCAGCAGGTAATGGGAAATCTAGAACAGTGGAGGTTAAATCATCAAAATGATCTGAAACATTGGAGGTTGAATCATCAAGATGGAGAGAAACATGAGGGGTATCAAAAGGCAAATCAGGGACAAGATCGCCAATGGAATAGAAGAAGAGTTATTTTCCTTAAAAGGAAAAATTTCTTCTTTAAAGACAACATGCCTACTAATCATGACATTGCCATTTTGCAAATTATAGAGACTTTATCCCTTATACTTTCCTGGGTAACCCAATAGAGTACATTTTAAAACCCTTCACTAAATTTATCCTTATGGGATGTGTTAGTTACATAAGCAAGGCAACCAATTACTCTTAGATGTGTATTAGTGGGTGAAGTGCTATACAACATCTCATAAGGATTGACCCATCCCTAGTGTTGCATAGGCATTCTATTTATAAGTTACAGCATGGACACACTCTGCCTAAAAATATTTCGAAAAACTAGCTTGAAATCTTATGGCTCTAATTGTCTCTAATAAATACCTATATTTTCTCTCTACAATACCATTTTGCTGTAGTGTATAAAGACAAGATCTTTGATGAATTATGCCAAAAGAGGTTACTAGTTTAGTATACTTATCACTCAAGAATTCAATTTCATTGTCTGTTCTAATAGTTTTGACCTGAGTGCCAAACTGTGTGTTCACCATTTTAAAGAAGTGTTTTAGAACAACAGAGCATTGAGTTTTATCTTTAATCATGAAGGTCCAGGTGGCTCTTGTGTAATCATCTATAATGGTGACAAAGTATTTCTCTCCTAAAGGAGATTCTATTCTATAAGGACCCCATATATCAATATGAAGAAGTTTAAAAGCAGTCAAAGATTTAGATTTACTATGGTTAAAAGATAATTTTATTTGTTTAGCTAGAGGATAAATCAAATAGTGAAATTATACTGCATTTTCTTGCCCATTAATGTGTTTCAGTTAACCCTAAAATGCATGTCCTAGTCTAGAATGTAACGAATTCTCATTCAAAAGTTATAAACTAGAACAAATCATACTCTTTTTATTTAGATTTGAAGGGATTTCAGAGAGTGTGGTATTTACAAAGATATGTCCAATGTCATTCAGGACACTAGATATTATACTAGCAGAGAAACTTGACCTGTGAAGTTTCTGTAGCCCTGCCAATATTTTTCTTACTGTAATGACTTCCTTAGTCTATTGGTCCTAGAACAGATAGTAACTAAAATAGAAGATAAGTTTCATATTTGTGTTTCTAAGCAATTTACTTACTAATAGTAAATTGTAATGAAAGCTTGGCACAAATAAAGTATCATGTAAAGACAATTTAGGATGCAGAGACACAAAACTGGATTGAAAAACTTTAATAAAAGATTTATTTGGTATGTATACTGTGACATTATATGTCAAAAGAGTAAAAGAATAAAACATAGACATAGAAGGACACATATGATCAGTATCTCCTGTATCAATTTTCCATATATTATTCATAGAAATTTCAGTGCAAGAATTATTGAAAGTGTGAAATTTACCAAAAAAGGAAGCAAAAATTTGACTTGAAATGTTTTCAATTTCTTGTATTGAATTATTTCCAGTATCAACACTAGCACTACACTTTCCCTTAACCATCCTGTGTATCTCATGTTGA
Source organism: Manihot esculenta (assembly GCF_001659605.2). Lineage (NCBI taxonomy): Eukaryota > Viridiplantae > Streptophyta > Magnoliopsida > Malpighiales > Euphorbiaceae > Manihot > Manihot esculenta. The sequence continues at coordinate 17,819,108 of NC_035170.2, forward strand.
AGATAATTCAACATGCTATTGATTGGAATGAGGTTTGAGCCTTATTGAAAAGAACTAAAGATTCATTTATAGTAGGCACAACTCTTAAGACTTGCCTTTGAGACTCGAATTTCAAAACCATAGAGTAGGCCTTGTTCATAGAAGGTAATGGAAGATGCATAAGAACCCTATCTTTAATAGGATCAAAAGAGTCATTCAGACCAATGAGAAATTGCATCAATTTATTCCTGTTGTGAATTTCATTTATTTTCTCAATCATTGCATGGATACATGGAGGCAAGATCTCAATAGATCCTAGCTCTTGCCAAAAGACCTTCAGTTTGGTGAAGTAAACCAAAACTGATATATTTTCTTGTGATATGGAATTAATCTTACTCTGTAACTGGTAGATTAAGAGGCTATTACTCTTATCATACCTCTTAGCTAGCTCAAGCCACAGATCACTCACAGATGGAGTAAAAGTGAAAGCCTCCACTAACTCCTTCGAGATTGAATTTAAGATCCATGATGTGATCATATAGTCACATCATTTCCATTTTGCAAACGTATCTGAATTCTCCTTTAGAATTGAGATCGTGCCATCTATAAACCCTAATTTTTGTTTAGCACCGAGCACTATTCGAATCACTCTACTCTAGGATTTGAAGGTGGTGCCAACAAGACATGCAGTAGCTAAAATCATACATGATGGTCTGAATTTTGTAGAGAGAAAGGATCTCCAGCATTCTGGTCCCGTCGCTCCTCCCTTATAGCAACCGTTTGATTTTCACAGGATGTGTCTCCATTCCAATCATCCATATTCAGATAATCCTCGCGATGAAAAAAAGGAAGAAAGCAAACAAGATATGAGAAAGAAACGGTATAGATCAAGAAATTTCATCTAACACACTATGATACAATATACAAAACTAACCAAGAGAAAGAAAATTGATTATTGCATTATAATCTTGAGAACAAGAGAAAGAGAAGTATTTATATGTATAAGAAAGGCAACCCTAAACACATGACTAGGGCTTAATAGAAAGCAAACAAATAAAATGACAAAGTAAAGTAACAAAACGTCATTGTACAAAGATACATAAATAGAACAAACAAAATAATGGACACGATATCATATTATAGTCTTTATAGAAATAGGTGAATCCATGAGAAATAAAAAGAAATATGAATAAAAAAAGAGATAAAAGGAAATCAAATAAAGATTAACAAAACAAAATAGAATTAGTGAAATGAGAGGGGAAAAGTGTTGGAAAAATTATTGATTGATAAAAAATTAAATATTGCAACTAAAAAATAAAATAGGCACAATTTTAACATGGTTTGGTTAAATAACAATCTATATCCATAAATAACAATAAAATGTCTTTTCCATTGTAACGACCCGAAAACCGGACCGCTACCGGCGCTAGGATCCAGATCGACTTAAGGTCGCCGGGACCCGTAGCAAGCCTAACATACATCCTGTACATCTAGTAAAATCCCATACATGATCATACATTTACATAAAAACTTTAAACTTTCACATATACCAAGCTTGACCTGTGCATGCACCAGACTGTAAACATAAAACCCCTTACTGGAGCCCTCATCAAATGCTCCAGTTGGGTCACATCTCATACATCAAGCTTGATTCAACATACCATAACATTAAAACATTTACATCAAGATCATGTACAACAGGGATTAACTACAAAACTAGGGCCAAGCACAATACTAATCATCATTACATTATTTTACATTACATCATTTTACAATTCATTACATTACATGTCATTTCATCATGTCCACTACTATTCTAATACATAGACACCTCTTTTACTCTTGACGACTTCCCGGTCTATCCTGAACCTGCAAACTTGGGAGTTAGGGGAAAGTGTGAGCTTCTAAAGCCCAGTGAGCAGAACAATAAAAACAATTTATAAAAATATGCCATCATGGAATGCATCACAACACAAATAAATCACCTTAAGATGGGATTGTCACCAATAGTCCTCTACATATCCAATAAATGCCCGGCCCTCAATGGAGCTCCTCAGGACTTCCTCTTAACATAACATAACATGTCCAACTGTGCCAGGGATGATTAGGCCACACCTGGTCTTCTCTTACTCTGTGCCAGGGGCGATTAGGCCACACCTGGTCTTTCCATCTCATATCATAACATATCACATCGAGGACTAATGGATCATCCAATAACCATCCACATCAACAATAATTAATGCAATGCATCATATTCGTGAATTCTAATGCAAAACAACCTAATACATATTATGGCATTCGTGATGCATGAGTCATGCTAATAAGATTTCATTTCTTTAAGATAAATAAATTGTGCTCTACTCACCTCTGGCTGACGCTTTACTGATTCTGTAGCAGCTAGCTCACTGTTGACCTCCTCGGTCTCTCAGGTCCGATCCTACACAGGTGAACTCAAATGAGGGACCAAACATTCTCTAACATAACTCTAAACATCTCCCCAAAAACCCCCCTAAAACATCACAAAACATTCATAGAAAACATGCAAAGGAAGGCTTGGACAGGGGACTTTCGGCGGCACCTTCGGCGGTCGAACCCCCTTCCAGATCTGAAACTCATGCACTTTCAGCGGCAGGTTCGGCGGCCGAAATTCCCCTCCAGAGCCGAAAGTCTAACTTTTGGGGGCGAGTTTAGGCGGCCAAAACATGCCACCATAGGCAGGTTCGGCGGCCAAATATGGCTTCGGCAGCCGAACCTGAGTTCTTCCAGAATGGGAGAACTCAAGCCTCTCATGCACATTTTGCCTCCCAAACTCTCCAAACTCAAACCAACACACACAAAAGCATGTATAAACATATATTCAAGCATTTAGGAGCTTAAAACTAGCCTATACCCCAACAAACATCACATTTAGCATACATTTAACATAAGGGTCCATAAACCCTAACATTTTAGATCTACTCTAAACATGCATCACATACCCTTAAAACCCCTCAAAACTTACTTAAAACATAAGAGAGGGTGAGGATCTACTCTTACCTCTTGAAGATCGAGAGGAGAGGCGACCCAAACTTGGAGATGTAGAGAAACGAACTCCTGAGGTCTCCAAGCTTCTAAAACCTTGATCTCAGCTTTAAAATCTTCAAAACATAGTAAAAACTCATAAAAACTCTGGGAGATTTGAAGGAAAACATAAAATCAACTATGGAAGGTCAAGAACTCACCTTTGCCAGAAAATAGGGAGAGAAAACTCGCCCATTTTCGGACATGTGGCCTTTTATAGGTGGCTGGCCAGACCACCTTCGGAGGCCAAAGGTGCTTCCAAAACTCCACCATGTTCGGCGGCCGAACTTGACATTCGGCGGCAGCAAAAGGGAGCCACTTTTGGCGGCCGAACATGAGGTTCGGCAGCCGAACCTGGCATTTCCCCTTCAAAACTTTCTTTTCTTTTAAAACTCAATTTTCTTTCTTGATCAAACCATAAAAATATGTAAAATCATTTTAGAAAACCTTTATTTTACCTTTCTAGAAGATTCCGACATTCGAGAAATTCCAGATTCCAACAGAGATTCCGCCGCAAGGTAGGAATTCTGGTGCCAGGGTCTAGCCGGGATTACATCCATTATGTGATAATATTGTTATATATAAATATCATAATAAACAATTAATAATTTCCGTCCAATATTTCTCAAGATTTTTGTGTAGCCTCTCATATAAATACAAATATTATGTTATTTTTACCTAGTGTTTAAGTCACTCCACTAAAATAAATAACCCTCTAGATTTCCTATATAAAACATCTCGAGTGTAAATCTCACAACCATATTTCCGGTGCTTAAGCCACTCCTCACTAAAGCAAATAACCTTTAGTTCCCCTAGAGAAAATATCTTGAGAGTAAACACTATTCTCACATACTCAGTGTTTAAGCCACCCTCACTAAAACAAATAACCTTTAGATACTTCAGAGAAAATATCTAAGAGTAAATTTCACTCTCACAGACTCAGTTTTAAGTTACCCCTATTAGAGTAAATAATACTTTAAACCGAAGGAAAAATACCTAGGGCTCTCCCTATCTCAACTCCACACCTTGGACTCAAGGAAAATATTCCTTTGGAGGGACTTCACCTCCTTGTATTCCTTCCCCTTAGTGCTGATGGCCTTCATCCCTTAACTATTTATTGGCAAGGGAGTCCCTAGCTTCCAATGGCTATTTAAAAGGCCATAGAATGAAGTTATTTATCGACAAGGGAGTCCCTAGCTTCCAATAGCTATTTAAAGGGCCATATAATGGAGTAATTAAACTTCATTCAATGGATGTCGACATTTGCAACCTCTCCTCTTCTGTTTGTTTTTTTTTTTTTTTTTTTTTTTTTTTTTTTTTTTTTTTTTCTAATAACACTTCATTATAAATTTTATGGTAAGATATCATTTAAGACCTTTACTTGGTTTTTCAATTTTAGCTAATACTCTTTTTTTTTTTATAAGTTTAATCAAATTAGAAAGATGGTTAATAATTTTAGCCAGGGGACTTGTTGGAAAATGAAATATGCTTATGTGGTATGTCCAATTAGTAACGAATTTAAAAATTATGGGACCCACCTTATTAAATGTAAACTATATGTTTTAACCAATTCTTTATGTAATTTCACAATTTTAACCTATACTTTTCTCGAGTTTAACTAAAAATTTCATACTCACCTAAATCAAATCATGTTCATCCAGTAATTTATAAAAAAATAGTTCAATTACACCATTTCTGGATGGGACTATATTGTCAAAAATAGGTATCAACCTAGCCTAAAATTGATAGGTACTTGTTTACAAATTAAGCATGGGTAGCTTAATAATGAGTAAAAATAAGATAACTTACCCTTTGGCTAAAATAATTTATAACAGTAGATTTGTAATAATTTATAACAGTAAATTTGTTTCTAATATCTGTAAGTAGCCAACTTAAAAGAAGGGTTATTTACAAAAGTAAAAAAGAAAACTTATTTTAGTATGGTAATAAAGTATTTCTGTCCTATTTCTTGGTGTAAGATCAATGTAAAGCGTAGGATTCGCCGCATCAAACTATTTTCAAGTAGTGTAACATTAAAAAATATAATGTTTATCTAATAAGGCAGCTGATTTAAGTGGGTTCCACCTTGAAATAATTAATTTATATTTTAACCAAATAGTTACGTCTCTTTATATTATATATTTTTTTATTTTTTAACTAAAATTGACAAAAAAATATAAGAATATGCTAAAGTATATAATTTATTATATTATATAATAAATACGACCCGCATTAAAATACTATTTTTTTTTTTTACTGATTGAAGCATATTCCAGCCCTTGATTGACTTTTGGCAAAAATGGTTAACAACATTTTAAATTTGGATAATATAATATATATATATATATATAAGAATTAGCTAAAATTAAAACTCTTGGCTCGAAATGATAGTTTACCCTAAATTTTATGCGCCATTCATCTTGGAGAGATCAACTTAACAAATTCTTCCCTCCGATTACTTACAGGGCTTCATCATTGGCATGTGATATTCTTTCCCACTTATCCTAGTAATACTTTTGTTCGATCCTCCTCGCACATCCGCCTAGAACTATTTTATTCTGATTCTAATACAATTCTTGCTAAGAATCAAAAGTGAAACAAAATTTTCGATTCTTTAATTTTTAAAAATTATACTCAAAATCAAAATTTGATATGGTTCTTAATTTGATTCTTTTTAATATTAATTTTAATTTCAATTAAAATTTTGATTTTTGAAAAAATTATAATAATTTTACATTTATTTTAAAATAGTAAATAATTAACATTAAAACAATAATAAAATAATGTTTAAAAAATATATAGTAGTATTTGTATTATATATATTTTATATAATTTTTAATAAAAATATTATATTATTTTATATATAGTAATTAATTATATAATTTTAATTAAAAAATATGTATAATTAATATATAAAAATATATTATATTATCAATATGTGCTTCACACATATAATTAAACTATAAAATAATTAATACATTTACAACTAAAATAATATATATATATATATATGATGCTACATAATGATCGCCCAAAATAAGTCATGAACTGTTACTGTAGAACAGGTTCACGTGATAAAGATTTGATAAGTGAGTAATGTAGTCCCGCCCGAGAAAAGTAAGACCCGGACACCTTAACATCCAACTCATCATCAAGACTCGCCCTCCCCTAAATAGGATGAGTCTTGGTACAAAGTTACTGTTATCAAGCACAGTCCAGCGTATCCCTATTACGCTTATAATCATGAAATCGCCAACTTATTAGCTGGCAATATCTTTTGTCAAGCAGCCGGCCACATTATCGCCAGATTATCAGGAAATACTATATTTATCTCCACATTCTTACAGTATAAAAGGAGAAAGATTATAGAGGCAAAGATATGCTACTCTCTCACGCAAAAGCTCTAAACAATTCATTGCATTCACTATATTCTTCAATATACTGACTTGAGTGTTAGAGTGGCTATCGTGAGCACCCACTACCACCTCATATTCTCTTCCTTGCAGGTCTAGCCACTCACAGCATAGCTTTTTTTTTTTTACTATATCATTTGGTTCCGTTGCCGAAAGATCCATTGAATCATCTCTATTCATTTGAATTATGACCAGTCTCCTACTCTCTCTCATATAAAAATACCTCCCTCCTTTCACTCTCAAAATGGCCGGTAGTTCTCGAGCTGCTGCTAATATTTCTACCAAGAGGGTATCATCATTTCTTTTGCCTCTGACAATGGACAAAACATGCCCCTAATGGTCAAAGAGGCACACCTCAATAATTTAAACAAAAAAAAAGATATTCCAATACATCCAAAGGCTGTAGGCTCAGGAAGTACGAGGCTCGAAAGGAGGCATCGATCATGAATCCTAGAATAAGGAAGGAAGCCTCTGTAGACACCCCAAGCGCTCAGACGGAAGCGTCAAAATGCAGCCTAAAGGAAAGGTCGAGTCTGAAGATGAATCAGACGAAGCTTCGAAAGGCATCAATTGAAAGCTAGTAGGGGCCGTGCAAAGGTACTAAAAGGAAAAAGAGGAGGATTTCAACTAAGATGGTGCCTTGCCTCTTCCAAAAGAAATCTTAGTAGAAACCTTTCCAACCAAGTTCAAGCTGTCTAGCTTGGACAAGTATGACAGAACAACATATCCCAGAAGCCACCTGGCAATCTTCAGGACGACCATGTAGCTTCAAGATATCAACGACTTTGTGTTATGCCGAGTGTTTCCATCAACACTCGTAGGTTTAGCTTAGAAATGGTATCAACATCTAAGCCTAGATTTAATCCAAAACCTTACATAGTTTACTACATTATTTAAATCCAGATTTTTTACTTGCATACCTCCTAAAAAACTTTTCTCTAACTTGCGAAAGATCTGTTAAGGAGAGGGCGAGTTTTTAAAGAGTTTTATCTCACGGTTCAATGCTAAAGCCATACAGGTAGAAGAACTAAATTATGAGATAGCGTGTAAAGCATTGAAGAAAGGAACGCGCAACCTCAAATTCATAAATTCCTTAATTAAAAATCTAGTCGCGATGTATCAATAGTTGAAAAACAAAACTCAGAAGTATATCAGGCTGGATGATGAAGTCTAAGAATTAAAAGAGGACAAGAGGGCGAACCAAAATCAAAGTCAAAAGCCTGAGAGGCGAGGACATGAAGGAGATCACAAGAGTTATCCCATCTTCTGAAGGAGAGATTATCAAAGTAAGTATAAGAATTATACTCCATTGAATGACTCACGGACTCGTATTTTAATATGGATTAGGAAAAATGACAAGGAAATCAGGTGGTTGCCTAAGCTCAACCCTGAGAAATCAGAGAAACAAGATAGAACCAAGTACTGTCATTTCCATGAAGATCATGGGCATACGAAAAAAGGGTGTCGGCAACTAAAGGATGAGATCAAGAGGCTAATAAGGGATGACCCTCTTTGGAACTTCACCAAGAAGGGCAGGGAAAAGAGGAGACTTGAGCCCAAGGAAACAAATCTCAAAACCACCTCTGATCGAGAATCTGTAGGGGTTATACATGTAATAACGGAAGGACCTAGGGATGATTAGGGAAAGTAAGCAGGCTACAAATGTAATTGACGGTCCATAAAAAGAAATGATGGGATTGCCTTCCTAAAAAAAAGATTAAAGAGATGAGAAGAGGCCATAAGGCGGGTTCCACCAGGCTAGGTCACAAGCGAGTTCTACCATACCATACAAGGCATTGATCCCACTAAACAAGGCCACAAGGCGGATTTCGATAGGCCAAGTCACAAGATAGATTCTGCTAAACCATCTAGGTGTTGGTCCTACTAAAAAAGGCTACAATGTGAGTTTCGCAAGCAAGGTCACAAGGCGGATTTTGCCAGACCATCCGGGCATTGGTTCCACTAAACAACGCCACAAGGCGGGTTCTACCAAGTCAGGTCACAAGGCGGATTCCACCAGACTATAATTTAGGCATTGGTCTCACCAATCAAGTCATCTATACCAAATAGCCACGAGGCGGGTATACCAATCCCCAAAAAATAAAGGTGTCAATCAAATATTAATGTTGATAAAGCGAGTCTTATGGTCAAGAATCAAGATTAGTGACCAAGTGAAAGTTCCTTATTATAAAATTTCATCAAGGCATTTTATGGTGGAAAGGCGGGAGTCCACCAAGCCACAAGCCTAAATATTAATCCTATTTTTCATAAATTTTATAAATTATTCTATATCTATTAAGCCGGGCACTAAGCCCTGCAAAGTAAATGTTCTTTGGTCCAAAAAATGGTGGTCATTAAATTCATAGTTTGAGATGTAGCTCCCTATTTAAATCGTTGGTAGCGACAAATAGAACAAATGAACACCTAAGAATAGATATACAAAATATGCATTTTCATTACAAAAGATTACAAGGGGATAAGGTGGACTTTGGGAAGCCTCTCTTACATTAGAAATTTCTAAAAAGTCTATTTGCAGAGACCCAGTTGGTGGGGTTATCCTCAGCCTCTCGACCTCATCCTTCAGGAAGATGTCGTTTGTCCAGGAAAAACCACATTAAGAGAATCGTTTCTCCGACTACGTTCCTATCCTAGCCTTTAAAATCAATCTTGTACAATCCAACCCCTTCCCAAGAGTCAAGGCACTGAAAAACTGTTAAAGTCGGACTAGTTGCAGTCCTCAGAGTTGAGCAGTATGCTTACACCTTTACGAAGACCTGCCTTCGACTTCTTTTTATAGACTATGATGATATCCTTCGTACAGATCTGGTTATCCTCATGAAAAGAAAAGAAAGTACCCCCATTCATTTCTTCCACAGATGATGATCGGAAATAAAGGAAGAGAAAGGAAGGTTCTTATACAATGGCATAGCTGGCAAAGGTTTAAATATGGCTCGAGAAATAACGCAACCATCATGACCAAAGGTAGGCAAACGACGCAAATAGTAAAGACCAGCTAAATCTTGCCACGTGTCCCAAATCGAAAAGACAAACTATCACTTTCGAACGTGAAGAATCGAAAACCAACGGGGGGACCTCTAATGCTACATAATGATCACCCAAAATAAGCAATGAGTTATTACCACAGAACAGATCCACTTGGCAAGGATCTGATAAGTGAGTAACGCAGTCCCGCCTGAGGAAAGGAAGACTCAGACACCTTAACACCTGGTTCATTATCTAGACTTGCCCTCTCTTGCATAATACGAGTCTCAGTACAAAGATATCATTATTAGGCATAGTCTAGTGTATCCCCATTATGCCTGTAATCGCGGAATCACCAACCTATTAGCTGGCGATATCCTTTGTCAAGCAGCCGGCCACATCATCGCCAGATTATCAGGAAGTCCTATATTTATCTCCATCTTCTTATAGTATAATAGAAGAAGGATCACAAAGGTAAAGGTATGCTACTCTCTCACAAAAGTAAAGGTATACTACTTTCTCATAAAAAAGTTCTAAGCAATTCATTGCATTCACTCTCTTCTTCAATATACTAATTTGAGCGTAGGAGTGGTTGTCGTGGACACCCAATACCACCTCACATTTTCTTTCTTATAGATCTAGTCACTCACAGCATAACTCTGTTTTCTGGCTACATCTATATACATATATATAATAAATTATAACTAACTAATTAAATTATTTAAATTATATAGTAGATATTTTTAATAATTAATTAAAATATATGGTTACTTTATAATATTATTAAGCACTATTTAATAGTTGAGTGAGAGAATTATATTTAAATTAATGAATAATTTAATCTATAAAACTAGTTAGATAATATTAAATATAAAAATGATAAAAAAATAGTGTATATATATATATATATTAAATATAAAAATGATAAAAAAAATATTATATATATACACATACACACATATACTAAACTTTTATAAAGTTAATTTTGAATAGCTCACAAATATCTTATTTTGTTTATACTCTTACTTATTTATAGATTTCAACTATACATTATTTAACATTAAACTTAAAATTTGAATTCTTTTAAATAGAATCATATATATAATTTTGATAATATAATATAAGATTATATTGGAACTATATGAGGCATAAAATATATTATTAAAATTATATAATAAAATCATAATATCACTAAAATCATTAGAAAAATATATACATAAAATTAATTTTTCAGTATGATTCTTAATTAAAAATAAGAATTAAAACCAAATAGCTAAATAAATTCAGTTAGGTTCCAATAATATTTGTTCTTTTTGGATTCCAATATGATTAGATATGGTTCTTTAATTAAATTTGGAATCCCAAGAATCATGTAGAGCCTTGTGTCCACCTACATGCATGTAATACCAATTTAAATTTCAATATCGGAATTCTAAATTTTCAACAAGATCTCAATCCGAAATCTTGAAACCATAAACTTTAAAAGGATAAAATGAGATTTTATAAATTGAATTTTAAATATTTTGAAAATATGTTTAAAAAAATATTTTAGAAAATTTTGAGGTGGAGGTTTGGCTGCCAAACCTCTAAGTTCCGCCAAAGGTGGCTTTTCTAGCCCATTTATAAATAGATTTTACTCCATTTTCGAGTAGAGGCAAGGTTTGGCTTTCTTCTTCAATTTTCTGACCACTCTAAGTAAAAGGCAGCTGATTTCAAAGGTTTTTGTGTAGATTAAAGTTTTTTTTTCAAGATTTGAATCTAATTGGATAAGTTTTTATAATTTTCTTCAAATAATCCTCCTCCTCCAATCTATGGTTGGTGTTATTTTCTTCAAGATATAAAGTTTTAATCTTTGTTTTTCTATTACTCTAAAAGGTTGGAGTAGGTTGTTTGTGTTTTGTAAGTTGTTCCAAATGGTTTAGCTATGCATGTAAGTCTTTGAGGGTTTAAGTTCAAGGTCTTCTTGTTTAGATGAATCCTTAAATTTGTTGATGAATTTTAAAGTTTATTATGGTTTTGTGTAGTTTTAAGTTTTCTGAGATGATAAGATGTGAAAATTCAGCTCTTGCATGCATAGTTGGGTGAGTTTTTGAGTTTTGGCACAAGGCAGAATTGAATTCTGCTGAACCTGTCCATGAAGGCTGCCACTTTCAGCAGCCTATTCTGCTTCTGAAAGTTGGGACTTTCGAGTCTATAAGGGACTTTAGGCCGCCAAACTTGCCACCAAAAGTCCCCTGTCTAGCTGATTCCAGTATGTTTTTTTATGTATTTTCTCATATACTTTTATGGTTGTCTTGGGGTAGTTATAAGAGTTATAAAAGTTATTTTTGATTCCTCATTCAAGTTTGTTTGTATAGGATCAAAATTCAGAGACCATAAAGGCCAGTAGTGAGGTAACTACTTCAGAGAAATGCTTGTATCTGCAAGATGTGAGTAGAACTAAACTAAATTTTTATTTTAATCAAATCAAGTATTTTCAATATGTTCATAAATCCCGAATGCCATGTATATTTGAATATGTTATTTTACATTAGATTCACGAATATAATGCATTGCATATTTAATTATTGTTATGGAAGGATGTTGAATGACCTACAAGTTCTCGAGCATGATGTGATATGTTATGTATGATGGATATATAAGTTTAGGTTGAGCCCTATTCTACGTTTTTAGTATTACATAAGAGAAAGACCAAGGTCCTCGAGCACCCGTTATGGGCCAAAAACTATTGGAATTTTACAGAGAGTTACCGGTGACAAGTCCATCTTATTGAGATTTACATGTGTTATGACTCATACATTAAGCATATGTTTTATGAAACTGCTTTATACATTATTTCTACTCATTAGGCTCTAGTAGCTTATCCCTCTTTCCTAACCCCAAGTTTGCAGGATCAGAGTTAGCATGGGAGGCAGAAGTATCCTTTGGTTTAGCTCTTTATATGATAGTTTAGTTATGGATATGTAATATATTATGGATTAGTATTATGCTTTGCCTAGATTTTTCTTTTATGATTCCTTTATTTATGATCTTATTATGTAAAAATTTTAAAGTTTAAGCTATGTTTGAACTAAACTGTGATATGAAATGATGGCTATACTGGAGCATGTGATAGGGGTTCAGTATAGATTTATGTTTTCAGTTATGTATGTATGCACATGCCGAGTTTTGGTTCATGTTATTGTAATATTTTATATATTTTTTTAAGATCATGTGGGAGTTGTATTAGATTTTGTAGGATGTATAGTAGGCTTGCTATGGGCTTCGGCGACCTTAAGTCAATCTGAACTCTAGCGCCAGTAGTAATCCAATTTTCTTATCATTACAGATTAGTATCAGAGCCCTAAGTTTATATGGTCGGACCTAGAGTGTTAGACTCAAGATGTTAGAGGGCAAGAACAATTAGAAAAATACATCTCCCTTAGGGATAGGATGTAGAGTCTTGTCTTAATGTATGTATACTTATGTGTAATGCCATGAACATCTACATATGCATTTATGATGTGATATATATGTCGTGGGTTCATGTGTATCCACATGAATCATATGATGCTAATGTTTATGTGTTTAATATTGTTTTTCAAAAGACAGGATGTATGGCTCACATTGTTTGCACAATTAACTAGTGCCTCACTTGAAATGAAGGTATAGATGCCCTTCCCCCTTTTGCTCCATCAAGAGCATGGGCAAGCAGAAGTAATAGGGGAGAAGCATTGAGGGGCCTTAGAAGGTTTTTTGATGTAAACAGAAGGTGAACATATCTAAGTAGGATGTTTGCAGATGTTAGAGAATCAGTGGGTGATGAACAGAGGAGAGATGAAAGTTTGAGCATGAGTTATGAAAGAGAGGGTGTGGGAGATTCTGAAGGAGGAATAGGAGGTGCTCAGGCCTCAGGATCAACTTATCCACCTTAGTGCCAGTTTTCCCCACAAGGACCTGGGTATTCGATCGGAGGTTCATCGCATTACTCTAGTTACCACCCTTACCCCTCATATATGTCCTATCCTCCACATCACTCACCATATCCATTTTACCCCATATTTTCACCTCCACCTTATTACCAAAATCCAGCAAACCTTAACCCAAGGAGTGCAGCACTGCCACCTTCTCCCCTAAACCTAACCTTAACCCAACCACCTAGACCTAACTCATCAGCAAGGAGCAAAGTAAAGATGACAAATTACTTGAAGTTGGATACTCCTAAGTATAAGGAGGAAGATAACTCGTTCGAGTATATCAAAGTAGTAAAGATAACAGTTGATGAGTTGGAAGCTAGTGACAGTAAAGCCATTCAGATGGCAGGATTTACTCTGAAGTGCAAGAAGGCCAAGGAGTGGTTCAAGAACTATATGGAACCAGAACTTGACAGCTTATCCTTGGAGTAGTTTGTAAATGAGTTTGTAGGATGGGTTTTTATAGATAGTTCAAGGGAATTGAAGGTGATAGAGTTTGAGCAGCTGAGGCAAACTGAGGAGATGAGAGTGGATGAGTATACATACAAGTTTCTGGAGTTGCTATAGAATATGGGTTGAACTTATGTGATAGCGGTTGTTGAAGCCGTAAAAAATAAACCTATTATCAATCAACAAATAAATTTGCAGATAGTGGCAATAGGGTCGAACCACAAAGAATTGACACCAAAGATTTTCCTAATAATGACTAGGCGAATAAATGACAAATAAATAAAAGAGGGGGGTTTTGTTTTGATGAATTAATTCTAAAAAGCAAGAGAAAGCAACAATTGAAGTAAACGAGAATTTCAATGGGAAAGAGATTCTAGTTGAAATATTAGTTTAATTCAGCTTGTTCAGAATTGATCATTGACTATTTAAGACTCCTGTTTTATTTCAATAAATTAGTTTTGGTTGTGGAAGACGCTTCTCACAACCAAATTCCTCCTTAGTTCTAGTTTGATTAGGAAACGTTCGCCAATCAAACACTAATCAACAAGTTCCCAAGGAACGTCCTTGGGGCATTTAGCATCGAACAACTGTTAACTGCATTAAGACTTAGAGAAACCCAATTCTATCCTTGCCAACCGCGTAGTCAAGTCTAGATTATGCAACTGATTATATTTGAGTTCAAACAATATAAGCAATTACGGACTTAGATCATTCAAACAATTTATTACTCACGCAATTTAAAAGCAATGGGCCCTTATTGATTCTAAAAGCAAAGTAACAATTATAGAAAAAGATCAAGTTGCATAAATATTGAAAGCAAATAAGAGTTTAACAATGGAGTTTTAAATCTCCCAATTCATCACAAATCTGAATTTCCTCAATTTCAACTAGAAAAGAAAGCATTTAGCCACTCATGGTGGACAAAAATACATAAAAGAAAGAAGGAAGAAAATCGGCTGTGTTGCTGGAGAATTTCCGAAGCTAAGAGGGTGCTGAGATGATGTGGGCTGCCTCCTTTTATAGGTGAGGAATCCCAATCCAATTAGGTTTTGAAATCCTAAATTGGATTGGTCTTTGTCTTTGATCTCTTCTTTAATTGTGAATAAATCTTCTTCTTGAGGAGGTCTATCTTGAGAGTGACTCTTTGAGATGCCCTAGGACTGATCTTGAAGTGTTTGAGAGGGGTTAGGACTTCTTTATTTTAAATCTTGAATTTCTGCACTTTCCCGCTTCTGCTGTATTTTCTGTTGTCAATGTGATTGGGGCGGTGATTTGGCAGATCACTGCCCCAATCGCTTTCTGTGAGTCAGTCCAGTTTTTAGCTTTCTGTCTCTGTTTCCTTCGCTTGATTTGGGCAGTGATTTGAGCAAATCGTCATGCCCAAATCATTTCTGCGTATTGCCTCCGGGTTTCTATTCTTGCGGGTGACTTGGCCAATTCATTGACCCAATCAATCTCTGTGAGATAGTTCAGGTTTCTGCTTTAGCTTGATCTGAGCAGTGATTTGGCCAAGTCACTGACCCAATCACTTTTCTGTCATTTTCTGCACTTTTTCTCTAGTTTTCCAATTTCTTCCTTTTTCTATAAAAACATAACAAAAACATAAATTAAGCTAGAAAAATGTATAATTAAACAGTAATAAATATACTAAAAATGTGGCTAAATTATGCTTGATCATTATGACACAGAGCAGAAGAAGGCTAGAAGGTATGCCATGAGACTCCATTCTAAGTATTCCTTCTTGATCCTACCAGCAGAGAGAGAGAGAGAGAGAGAGAGAGAGAGAGAGAGAGAGAGAGTTTTCAGACCATAGTGGATGCAGCTAGAAAGATGGAGGTTAGTGCCATCATTCATGGAACATTAAAAATAGTAGGTGGCACAATCATCAGGTTCTAAGGCCTCGGTGCATGAAAGTTTGACCTTTTTGTTTAAGTGCAACTACCATAGGAAACAGAGAGTAGAATAAGTCCACTAAGAAGACCAAGAAGAACAAGTTCTAGAACATGTTGAAGTCTACTTAGGGACTGAGCAGTTATTTAAGTTTTGATTCAGATAGCTCTAGATGTGTCATATGTGGAAAGCCGTACAAAGGACCTTTTCGGTTTGGGACTATGGCTTATTACAAATGTGGACAAGAGGGACACATGGCATGTGAGTGTCCCAATGCAGCCAGTATGGCACAGTCCCAACAGACAGCTTCTGGTAGTGTCGTTCAGCCATCAACTCTAGCCACATCTCAGGGCAGAGGGCATGGTAGAGGAAGAGGGATAACCTCTTCTTATGCAGGTTTCCAAGGAGAAGGTCATTTAGCACTAGCACGGATCTTTACCATGATGCAATAGGAGGCCAAAACATTAAACACAATGGTGTCAGGCAAACTCGCTATTGGATGTTCTAATGTGTATGTTATAGACCCTGGTGACTCTCATTCTTTTTTTTTCTCCAAGGGTCGTAGATAGTTTGGATTTGATAGCTTCTATGCTCGAGTGTCCTCTTTGGATCAGTGGACCTAAGTGTGATCCATCTGTAATAGACTCAATCTATCGGTTCAGCCCAGTTATATTGAGGATAGAGGCCTTCCAACCGAACTTGTGGTTTTAGATTTGACTGATTTTGATGTCATTCTAGGGATGGATTGGCTCTTTACTCATGGTGCTACCTTTTATTGCAGAGGCAAGGTAGTTAAGTTCAAGGGACAGGACAAATCAGAGGTTGTCTTTTGAGAGGACAAGTCAAGTATGCCTAGGGATTTGATATATGCTTTACAGGTTCAAAGGTTACTTAAGAGGGATTTTTAAGGGTTTCTTACTCATGTTAGAGAGTTTGGAAATCGAGTCAGGGAACCAGCATCAGTGTACATGGTTAGAAAGTTTCTTAATATTTTCCCAAATGATCTGTCAGGTTTATTATCTGATAGAAAAATAGAGTTTGAAATTGAGGTTTTGCCAGGTGCCAGAGACCCATTTTTGTTCCTCTCTACATGATGGAACCTGCAGAGTTGAAAGAGCTAAAGGAGCAGTTGCAAGAGTTGACAGATAAAGATTTTATCTAATCTAGTACCTTACCCTGGGGTGCTCTAGTGTTGTTTGTGATAAAGAATGATGAATCTTTGAGATTTTATACTGATTACAGACAGTTGAACAAAGTCATTACTAAGAATAAGTATCTGTTATCCAGGATTGATGATCTGTTTGACCAGTGAGCAATAGCCGATTGTTTCTCGAAAATAGATTTGAGATCTAGGTATCACCAGCTGAGGATTAGAGAAGAGAATGTACCTAATGAAGTGTATTTGCTCTAGGAAATTATCTTGAACCTTTTTGTATGTCATTTTAGTTATTAATAAAAGAGATTTTATTATCATTATTATTTGTTTGCATGTTACATAATAATAATTAACATCCCTGTTTACTTATTATTATGTTGATAATAATAAAATATAACTAGTATGATTATTGATTGATAATCATGAGATGATTATATATATGTTGATATAATTCAATAATCATAGATACTTGTTAGAGAACAAAGTATTGGATAGACCGGTATTGAGATCACTACATGGGTTAGTGTCATAAGTGAATCTCAAAAGTAGTTATGTCTTAATCCTTTGACTTGAGATTGTCATAGTTTCCAACATAAGGACTGTTATATTTTGACATAACCAAACATTGTCTTTAATCGGACAATCATAAAGGTTATGATTGAGCATAATATAAATTATGTAGATGATATTGAACAATCAAGATAGAATTTGTTCCTCTCTTTGAGAGAGATATCTTCTGGGCCCCTCGATAAGTGAGACTGAGAAATGCATGGCCGTGCTCAAATGAATTGATAGTGTGATCAATATCATTTGAATTTATCAGTCTACTTAGAGATCGAGAAATCATAAGTTTGAACATTATAAGTTTGACATTGACCATGACTTATGTTCAAACTAGATATCGTGTGACAAAGGGATTAATACATGTTCTATTTAATAGGCTTTATCGGACTATCGATCATCATATTAATTGGGCAGTTACAATGTCTTGCTAGATGCCACTTATGATTTATGGGCCCTGTGGGACTGGGCCTATTGCCAATTAATGTAAGCCTATTGGGTCACACATAAGAACGTTATTGATGTGCTATATTAATGGGTTAAAAGCCCATTAGTATAATTAATAATAATAAAGTGTTATTATTATTAATATTAATTATTTATTATTATAAGATAATAATATTTAAAAAGATTTGTAGTTTATCTGTAATTGTTACAGATAAAAGACTCTATCACCTAAGATATTTGAGTATTTGCGAAATTGTGGTAGTTAGTTATGAACACAACTCTATCACATAAGATATTTGAGTATCTGCAAGATTGTGGTAGTGGGTTCTGAACACAACTCTTTTACGAAAAGAGTTGTGGAAAAACAAAAGACTGAAACATATAAATAAACTCCTTCTACAAATTGTGGGTTTAAGAATTTTTAGAGAATTTAGTCTGACAGTTGCAGATTGTGGAGCACATAGATTATCCATCTCGAGAGAGTTAGCACTCTAGAAGGATAATAGACATTCGTGTGGATACCATTGAGGGTGTTCGTTTGAAAAAGCAGCACCATCAGTCCGGTATTGTATCTTCTCGACGAGATTAACATGTTAGTCTCATATCCTTCCTTTGAAATAAACGAAGCACTCGGATTCTGGGAGGGAAATCAGAGATTTTTTATTTTTCCGCTGTGCAATTTGGGTTGCAATAATCTCTGAATTTCCCAACACCTAAGACAACTTCCAATACCAAATATGGGCGTTATGAGTTCCTAGTAATATCATTTGGGCTGACCAATGCCCCTGCAGCATTCATGGACCTCATGAACAGAGTTTTCAGACTGTTTCTAGATCACTTTGTTATTGTCTTTATTGATGATATCTTAGTATATTACAGGAATACAAAGAAGCATGCCCATCATTTGAGGAGAGTGTTGCAGACCTTGAGAGAGCACATGTTGTATGCCAAGTTTTCTAAGTGTGAGTTCTTATTGAGGAGTATCTCTTTCTTGGGGCATGTAGTGTCAGAAAATGGAATCGAGGTAGACCCTAAAAAAGTAGAAGTGATAGCTAACTGGTCTAAACCCACTATAGTAACTAAGATCAAAACTTTTTGGGTTTGGCAAGTTACTATAAGAGATTCGTTCAGGATTTCTCCAAAATAGCTACTCCTATGACCAGGTTGACCTAGAAGAATTAGAAGTTTCTTTGGTTAGACCAGTGTAAAGAGAGTTTTTAAGAGTTGAAGAAAAGGTTAACATCAGTACTAATGTTGGCTCTACCTATAAGTAATAAGGATTTCACAGCGTTTTGTGATGCATCGCAAGTGGAACTAGGCTGTGTGTTGATGCAAAGTGATAGAGTAATAGCTTATGCTTCGAGGCAACTGAAGAAGTACGAGTTAAATTAACCTACAAATGATCTAGAGATGACAGTTGTGATCTTTGTACTCAAGATATAGAGGCACTACCTACATGGGGTGAAGTGTGGGATCTTCACACATCATAAAAGTTTGCAGTACATCTTGAGACAAAAAGAGTTGAACTTGAGGTAAAGGAGATGGGTAGAGCTACTTAGTGATTATAATTGCAAAATCTAGTGCCATCTGGGTAAAGAAAATGCAATGGTAGATGCTTTTAGCTGGAAACTATTTGGCAATTTATCTCATATCTCAATAAAAAGGAGATTGGTGGTAAAAGAATTTTACAAGCTAGTAAATGAAAGCTTACAACTAGAGTTTTTTGGTACAGTTACTTTAGTGACACAGATGAAAGTGATACCTATATTTTTGGAATAAGTGACAAAAAAATAGCACAAAGCAATTTAGCAAGATAAGAATAGTGAATTCATGTTTGACACTAGAGGGATTCTCTATTATGACAACAGATTATGTGTACTAGATGACATAGATTTGGAAGGAGATATTTTGAGAGAAGCTCATACCAATCACAGTCTTTCAAATAAATCTCTTACATTTTACTTTTATAGGAAAATTGGATGTTGAAACAAGAAGTTGGATTGATGATGGAGCTTCAGCCGCTGGTGGTCTTTTACATAGAAGCCATAAAGATGCAATTTACCTACTAGATGACATGGTAGATTTTGACTACCACTAGTATCGAGATCCATCAAAGTAGGGATGGAGTCATCAATATTCTCCAACTATCTCCCATCCAATAGAAGCAAACTAACCATTTGACCATCAAGAAGAGAAGGAATTCAAGCTAGAAGAATTAGCTGCATTAATCTCTACGATCACTGCAGAATTCATAGGAGAAATCAAAAACTTCATGGGATAAACTAGATCTAACCTTTAAAATCAAGAAGCTGTTATAAAGAATTTAGAGGTACAAATTGAGTAGTTAGCTAATGTAGTGATCAATATGGAGATAGAACGCTTTCCTGAAGGTGAGTTAACAACAACAATAGCAGGTGAAGAAATAAATGCAACAAACAATATGGAGAAAGAGTGCTTATCTAAAGAGGATATAACAATAGTAGTAGATGGAGAATTAGAAGAATATTTTGAACAACTCCTTAATGTAGTGATTAATGTAGAGAAAGAGTATTTATTTGAAGAGGATGTGACAATATCATTGGTGGATGAAAAAACATGTGAGACCATTAATTTGAGCTCATTGATGGTCGCACCATATATACCACATGAAGATTCTTATTTTCTAAAAATATCATCTCTATTTTATAATATTCTCCAAGAGCCGAAACAGGAAGTAAAGTTCTTTTTCCAAGCTCATTGTTCAAAGTAAGTGTTATTTGTGTTATGTGTTGAATTATTGCAAATATTGTTAATCTTGAGGATATCATAAATCAAGATCAATATATAGTGTCATTTGACACATCCTAAGGATGGAAGCCGCTCTTTGATAAATACTTATATATGAAGTCTAGCTAAATACTATAAATTAAGTACTTTTGGGGAGACAATCCAAATTTTAATTTTGTTTTTTTTTATTTTCTTATTTATGTTTTTGTTTAATCTCCTAAACTTATTTTCATAATTGTTATTTTTTTACAAAATTCAAGATCAATGAAAATGAATAAAGAGTAAAGCATGCTTCAAACGGCAGTATCCCTAATTCTTCTACTTTACCTTCGTTCCTTATATGTTTGTTTGTTTTATGACATTGAGGATAAAGTCAAAAATAAATTTGAGGATATATCTTTGCATCTTGTTTTCTTGTTTTGTTTTGTTTTTTTCTTTTTGTCTTGTGCATATAATTTTTTTTCTGTTTTTTCTTTTTCATCAGTATAATAAACTTTGTGCATCTAATTAAGTTTAATGATTGTGTTAGAATTTTTTTAAAATTATATGTAGTTGTACATTTTTGTTTAACTTGGTTCATTTATTATTTATAAATATGTATCCATAAGTAGATTATATAGTGTTTATCATGTATCAATTTATATATATGTATAAGCTTGACATATACACGGTCTCACTAATCCTGAGATAGATCCAATAAATTTAAAATAATCAGTTCTCATATTAGGGAGAAATAATATATGCATTATTTATTTGAACCTATTAGACCTTAGCCACCCATTTAGCATTATCCTTTGTTCACCACTTTGAACCTTTATTAATTAGTCAGATTTTTCTTTTCTCTTCAAGACCTACCAATCTATAAAGAAAAAATTATCTAAAAGGAAAAAAATTACCTTTTGAATGGAAGTTGAATATGTAAATAAAAAAACGTAAAAAAAAAAAAGAGTATGTCCTTTTACTCCAATATTTTGAATTACTTAGTAATTAAGAGTAGGCATGAGAAATAATATATGCATTCTTTGTTTGAACCTATTAGACGTTAGTCACCCATTTAGTATTATCCTTTGTTCACCACTTTAAGCCTTTATTAATTAGTCAGATTTTTCTTTTCTCTTTAAGACCTACCAATCTAAAAAAAAATTATCTTTTGAATGGAAGTTGAATATATAAATAAAAAAAAAGCAAAAAAAAGAGTGTGACCTTTTACTCCAATATTTAGTAACTAAGAATAGGCATGAGCTCCATGTGTACTTTTACATCAAATGATAGCTCAAAATAAGAGTATGCAAAGTATCTTAAATAGTTTAATCCATTCAGTAATAGGTACCAACATAACAAATGTGGGTATTCGCATAAAAGATAAGTGTCATGGGTACACCCATATTTTTATGGTCTACCCCGTGTTTTGCTCCTTCTCATGCGTAACTACTCTTGTTTTTACCAGAAATCCTAATTCTCTAAGTTTTTTCCTAAGGCCACAGGTTACGAGTCTTAAGAGAGTATAAATGTATGATAATTAAGAGACTAATTGACTCCTTGCACATTGAACACAGGTACATGACAGAAGTTGCGAGGAACTCAAGAAGGAAGGTTTGGAAGATCTAGAAGGTGAAATTCATATATTTAAAATTTTTCTTTCTTCTCTTATTCTTTTGATTTGTTATTCACAATCATTTTAGAATGATTCTGGATAATTTCTCAATAGAGTTTATTTTTGAATTCTTGATCATGAGTAATTAAATTCTTTTGTTATGAGACTTGATATAGTTTAGATTATTGATTCTTTTTAATTTATTTGAGTTGATTTTCTTTAGCTATCTATCATTCAATTCTTGATATTAATGTTGTTGAGTATCTAGGGGAGACTTGAATGATTTTAGCCTGAGATTAATACTAGGGCTTTTTGCTTTTTCAGGTTTAAAAAAAATATATTTCTCAATCCATGGTTTAAAAAAAATATTTTCTGAAATCAGAGTGAAAAGTACCTTTACCGCACTTTAAAAGTGCGGTAGAGCTTACCGCGCTTTTAAAGCGCGGTAAAAAATAATGAATTTTAAAAAAAAAATTAAATGCATTACCGCACCTTAAACGGTGCGATAATGCATGCGTGCGGCAACAGCCGCACTCAATTAGTTTTAATTATAAATTTAATTTTTATTTAATTAATTATTATATTTTATTAATTTAATTTATATAATTATATAATATAATTATAAAAATTATATTAATATTAATATTAATATTAATTAATTTAAATTATTTATAATATAATATTATATTTATTAATTTATTTTATTAATTTATAATTTAATTAATTATATATTAAATTTATATAAATATAATTATAAAAATTCCATTAATATTAATTAATTTAAATTATTTATAATATAATATTATATTTATCATATTCACCACTTTATTTTATTAATTTATATAATTTAACTAATGCTAAAGATATATATAAATGTATTAATATAATTTATTTTATAAATATATTAATTAATGTTAAGAATATATACAATTTATTTTATTAATTATATTTATTAATGCAGAAATTATAAAAAATTAAATAAAAAAACACATGTAAATATTTAAAAGCAGTGGGATATAATAAAAATAAGTCAATACATATACAAATGATAAAATAAAAAATTTTATTAAAAAGTAATATTAAGGATGATCAAATTTCTTTTCGTCCTATATAGACGTTTCCTTTTTTTTTTAAACATTGAGTTCTATATGACCGGCGTTTATTATTTATATGGTCACTCTTTAATATTAATATTTGCAAAGTTATAAAAATATTAAAAATTAATATTTATTGAGTATTTTTGGAGGAATATAAGAGAATAAAGAAAAATTATGAGAAAAAATATGAAATAAAATAAATTTTAATTTTTTATAATTTTTATAATTTACAAATATTTATATTAAATATTTATAAATTAATTGTAATAAAAATAATAAACGTAGAATGATAAATATGAAAAATATAATATTTTATTGTAAATAAATTAAAATGATTAATATTTATAATAATATTAATATAATTTTTATAATTATATTTATATAAATTTAATATATAATTAATTAAATTATATAAATTAATAAAATAAATTAATAAATATAATATTATATTATAAATAATTTAAATTAATTAATATTAATATTAATATTAATATAGTTTTTATAATTATATTTTATAAATTTAATATATAATTATATAAATTAAATTAATAAAATATAATAATTAATTAAATAAAAATTAAATTTATAATTAAAACATTACCGAAGTGCGATAATGCATTTAAATTTTTTTTTTAAATTTATTTTTTTTTACTGCGCTTTAAAAGCGCGGTAGGCTTTACCACATTTTAAAAGTGCGATAGAGATTGTTTTCATCGAAAAATATTTTTTTTGAATCAGCAATTGAGAAATATTTTTATTTTTAAACCTGAAAAAGCAAAAAGCCCTTAATACTAGGGAATATTTATAGCACTGAATTGACCATTGAATATTAATTGAATTGTGAGTAAAGAGTTGACATGTGAAGACTTAAACAAAATAATTACAGTATTTGTAATATTAATTAGAGAATTATTGGGAGATAAGAAATAACTTTTAATTAATTAATTTGGTTAAATTTGAGGGGAATGTCAATTACCTTAGTATTATTTGCTCTAAATTTAGTAATTAAAATTAAATTATTAACCGAATAAATTAATTGAATTAAATTTAAGTGAAATTAAGATTTTTAGTACTTAATATTAATTATTTAATATTTACTTTTACTATTTTATTTTATTTTAAATTTTACAAACATCATTATTTGAAACGATTTTATACGATATCACAATTTATCATGAAATTTTCTAAATCGGATTCTGATACGATTTTAAAAAAAATACCAATTAGCATGAAATAAATATTGAGAAAAATAAAAGAGATAATTTTAACATGATTTGACTAAATACCATTCTATAACCACGAATAACAATAAAATAATTTTTCTCAATATATGAAAATAATATTACAAACAAATATTATAATAAACATTTAGTAATTTCCATCCAATATTTTCTACGCTATTTGTACACCTCTAAGATAAATACAAAGACTGTTATTTCCAACCAGCAAATAATACTCTATATCTCTTGGAGAAAATATCAAAAGAGTAATTTCCACTTTCACATACCTTATATTTAAGCCACTCTATTAAAGCAAATAATATTTAGATTGTCTAAAGAAAATAAACAGAAAGTGAATTTTACTCTCATTTACTCAATATTTAAAGCATCTCTTATATAATCTCTAAATCTCTTAGAAAAAATACAACTATAATCTCTAAACTTGTAGAAAAAATATCCAAACCTCCCCTAACTCAGCTCCCCACGCCTTAAACCTGAAGAAAACTTTCCCTTTGAGGGAGGGACTTTGCCTCTTGGTGCTGATGGCATTCATTCCTTGCTTCCAATGATAATTAAATGGGCCACTTCATTTAATGATCGTTAATTAAACTGGTATGAAAAATATCATATTTTCTCTATGATAATTTTGAATTGTTATCTTATTAATATCAAGATAACCGTTACTAAAATACTGTTGATTAAATACTAAAACATAACAGGGGAGCAATACAAATGTGGATCTAAGTATCTCTCAGGGTTAAAAACCAGAGAAGGTTCATCATGGTCACTTCAAAATCTGTACATATTATACTTATTTACTAATCTTTGAAAAAAAATAAAACTGGTGAAAACATTTTTTAGCTCATTTACCGTGAAAAAATAATAATAATAATAGAACCTATCTCCTAGGAAACCTGACCCATCAGATATTCATAGCCATAATTGGAGAATTAGACCATATTTGACATTGTTGTTGCTAATAATGATCATTGATAATAGAAAATAAATTTTTACAATTTTATTAAATATTAAATATTCAATCTTTAAGTTAAAGGCGTTAATTTAATTTAAACACCAAATGCTTGAATCTAATGAATTGTACTTAAGCTGTGGTTAATTTAATTTAAACAGAAATTACCTATGATTCATTTAAGAAAAAATTACTATTTATCCCTTATATTATAAAAAAATATATTAATTAGTTTATCAGCTTTAAAAAATCTATTAAAATGTCTTTAACATTTTAAAAATCTATTAATTTATTCATCCGTTAATTTTAGTCATTAAATATTATGAAAAACTTAAAATATTCTCAATTTAGTTAGAATAATTAATAGATTCTTTTCAATTATATGGATTACACAGTATAACAGTTAATAATTAAAGTTAATGGAATGGCTAATTAAAAAATTATTTAAAATTTTAGAAATATTTTAATATATTTTAAAAACTGAGATACCAACTAATAACTTTTTCCATAATATAAGAACTAAATAATAAATTTCTCTTTATTTAAATGATGTGAATGAACTTTGAACAAATTACATAATGACTTAATTACGAAGAAGCTTGTTTCTGATGGAACATAGCTTCAAGGTTACATCACTGATATCCATCCTTTCCCCAGGAGATTCAACAGAACAAGCTACTCCAATACCAATGATTGAAATCAAACAATCATTTATGCTTGTTTCTGATTCAACTCTTTCTACAAGTAGTGGGTCTAAAATCTCAGCTACTCTATCTGGCAATGCTGACTTAGCTAATTTGTGAAGGTTCAAGTCTTCTTTGAACATTTCATGAGTTGGCCTTTTCCCAGTGAACATCTCCAGCAACAAAATCCCATAACTATAGATATCACCATGTGGTGACACCTCACCTCCTAATCCATATTCTGCAGTTTAAAAACATTAGACATTGTGAATGAAACTTGAAAGCAGATTTTGTGTATAATTTGTAACTATCAGGAAACTTCACAGTTTATATGCATTTACACATTATTACAACATATTATTCGAGAAAATAAAGCCCGAATATATACTTATATTTCTATAGCAATTAAAATTAACCTGTTGAATTTTTAAATTGTAATTGTAATTTTTTCTGAACTTATAAAAGTTATAATAATTAAATACAAATTAGTTATATTATCGAGAATTTATTAAAAAAATAAGAATTGATCACACATATTGTTGATTATATTTTAGATTTTGCTAATTATGTTCTAAATTTGTATAAAATGATTGAGTTTGACAAGTATAATTTTATCATTTTATGAAAATTTTAAATTAAATCAGTAAAATTTAGAGTATAGTTAGTAATAAATTAAACTATTTTTGACATTTTTTTATAAATCATCAGTAATACATTTTATAAATTATTTGCATTTAATTATTATAAATTTTATAAATTTAGGTGTTTAATAAGTTATAATTTTAATTCAGTTGTTTAATAAGTATATATTTGGCCGAAAATAAGTATAACATGTGAAGTTTAACTATAGGAAGGACAGCTACACTTACCTTGAGGAGCATAACCAATAGTACCTCTTAATCCAACAGAACTTGAATGAATGGCTGAACCATTCAAATCCTTAAGAAGAAATTTTGCAAGTCCAAAGTCACTGACATGGCCGGTCAGTTCATCATCGAGAAGAATATTACTCGGCTTCAGATCACAATGAACGATTGTAGTTTCACAATGATTATGAAGATATTCAAGTGCAAAAGCAACATCAATAGCAATACTTAGTCTTTGAAGAAAATTTAAATTCTTTGGTGGCTCATGATGATTTCCATCAACTGCCACAACTGGATGCAGCCAATCGTCAAGGCTTCCATTAACCATGTACTCATAAACTAGAGCCTTGAAATCGTTGCCTTGATAATCAATACTTGAACAAGCTGTTAGTACCTTTACAAGATTTCGATGTCTGATATTCTTCAGCACTTCACATTCTGCAATGAAGCTTCTTGCTGCTTTACTGTGCTGAAGGTTCAGAACCTTAACAGCAATGGATTGTCCACCTTCGCCAAGAACTCCTTTATATACAGATCCAAAGCTACCCACATTGATCAAATTCTCGGAGGAGAAACCATTGGTGGCTTCATAAAGAATTTGATAAGACACTCTTATAAGTGAATCTACTGAAGAGATTTCAGGTGCCTGATTTTTCTTTCTTAATCTTAGAAGAAAAAGGAAAGAAAACATCAGAAGTGCTCCCAAAGCCCCTGCCACAACAGGAACTATTAGCCGTGCTTTCTTGCTTGATCTTCTATCAGCAGAAGTTTTCAAGTGGCAAGCAACCAAATGGAAATCGAGTATTCCTCCGCAGAGATTCGTATTTCCCATAACTGAAGTAGCACTTGCATTTCTGAAAACTCCTTCAATCGGTACACTGCCTTCAAAATTGTTGAATGATAAGTTTAAATTGAGCAGATAAACAAAGCCACCCAAGAACTTGGGAATTTGACCAGAGAAATTGTTATGAGAAAGATCAAACACTTTGAGACCCCTCAGTGCATTCAAAGATGAAGGAATGGGACCCTGGAAGAAATTGCCTTGCATGGTTAATATTTCCAATCTGACACAACTGCCAAGGCTGCCTGGAATTTCCCCAGATAGCAAATTCTGATAAACTTGCAACACACCAAGGTTTTTCAGATTCCCAACCTCGATAGGAAGAGAACCTGTCAAACGATTTTGAGACAGGCCAAGATAGATTGACAGGGAAGAGAGCAAAAATACTTCTGGAGGAATATTGCCCGTAAGATTATTGCTTGACAGATTAAGCAATATCAGATTTTGACATTCTCCTAAACTTGAGGGGATGCTACCTTGAAAATTATTCTGATTCAATGTTAATTGTGTCAACAGTGTTAAATTACCAAGAGAATGAGGAATTTCTCCAGATAATTTGTTTTCACTCACGTAGAGTATCTCCAGGTTTTGGAGCTTTCCAATAATAGAAGGGAGATTCCCTGAGAATCTGTTATCTGCTACTGAGAGAATTTTCAGGTTGACAAAGTTACCTATCCAAGCAGGCACGCTTCCAAATATTTTGTTGCTTTCTACTGCGAATGTTTGAAGAGTCCTCGACAAGTTGGCCATGCATGAAGGCAAAGAACCTCCAAAGCTATTAGCTTGCATATTTAAATATCCCAAATTGGTAGCATTTATCAAAGAGCACAAGAACGACAAGTCGTTGGTTCCTGCACCTCCGAGGCTGTTGCTGCCAAGGAGCAAAACCTGAAGCCTTTGCAAATTTTCCAAGGAGGGAACTTCCCCTGTAAAGTTGTTTCTTGGAAATTGAAGAAATTCTAGTTTGGAGGCATTAGATATTGAGACTGGAATGGAACCACTGAATTGGTTGAAAGCAACAGTGAGGACTTTAAGGTTAGGAAGTGTAATACCCATGTCTGAAGGAAGATGCCCTCGAAGTTCATTTCCTCCCACGTCAAAAATCACAATGGAAGAAAGATTAAAGATTGAAGATGGAATTTCTCCTGAAAATTTATTAACAGTTAGGAGAAAATACTTGAGATTTTTTAGTCTGCCAAGGGTGAACGGAATCCTCCCACCAATAACATTGCCAGTTAGCTCAAGTCTCTCAAGAGATGACAAGTTCCCAAAACTAGAAGGGATTGTTCCTGATAGATTGTTACGATTTGCAGCAAAAACCTGGAGCTGCAACAACGAGCCGAGGGAACTTGGGATTTCTCCTGCTACCTGGTTGTAACCAATATTGAAAGAAATGAGATTAGAACATGCAGATATATTGGAAGGTATTCTGCCACCAATGGAGTTATTGGACAAAATCAAAGTTTCCAGTCTGCGAAGATGGCCAATTTCTGAAGGGATTTCTTTGCTAAGGCTGTTATTTTTCAGATCTAATACCCTTAAAAAGCTTAAATTTGCGATGCGGGGTGATATAGAACCTTCAAGTTTCAAAGAAAATAGCTCCAACTTGACAACCCGCTGATGCCGACGGCCGCAAGTAATGCCTTGCCACTGGCAGAAATGAGTGCTAGAATTCCAAAGCTGTAAAACCCCAAAAGGGTCGTTGGTTATTTTCGCTTTGAAATGGAGAAGAGCTAGTTGATCAGTCTCATTTCCAGCTGCTGCTGCTGCAGCAGAGTTTGCAGAACATCGGACGCCAAAGAGACACACAAGGATGCAGAACAAGGAGCAGGGGAGTGTTGAGCCCATATGTGAAAGGTTTAAAGTACATTCACAAGCAATTTGTGCTGTGTTCAGAGGTAAAAATTAGTCTTGAGGTTTGGAGGAACTTCAGTTGACGTATATATAAGCAAAAAATTATGAGATTCCTTGGCTTCTAGAAATTTCATAAAAGAATATATAGAATATCTCATAATTTACACTCTTTGATTGAATTTTGATAAAACTGTTTGAAATTTCAAATAGATTTCGTATGAATTCAAGTGTTTATTTTAATATAATGCAGAATTCTAACAGAATTTCATATAATTTATGTTTGTTTGAATTTCAGAATTGAAATTAATTTATTATCAATCTCTAAATTATTTTTATAAAGTAGAATAGAACAACGTATATCCTTTCAAATGTATATAATTTTTTATTATAGAAAAAATTTTTATTCCCAATAAATTTATAAAGATAATTTATTATTTAATTTCTATGATATAAAAAAATTTATTAGTTCGTCCCTGAATTTTGAAAAATATATTAAACATCTATTTTAAAAAATCATCATTCGTTAATTTTATCTATTAAAACTTTTACTATGTTGTTCATATGATACGAAAAAAATTTATTAGTTAATAAAAATATATATTAATTAGTCATTTTACATTAGAAATATTTTAGATTTTTTTATAATATTTAACCATTAAAATTAAAAAAAGAGTTTAATTAATAATTTTTTTTAAATTTCAAAAATATTTTAGTGTATTGTATTAAATTGATAACTAATTAATGAGTTTTCAATATTATAGATATTATATAGTACTTTTTTTAATTTATAATAATTAACTATTAATGATAATAATAATTAATAAAAATGTAAACCCACTAATAATATATTAATAGAATCAAAATAAATTATCATGATTTCAACATTATTTTTTTTAACTCTATAAAGAGTTTATTACATGATGCAAGATATTTTTTTATTTCATTCAACAGAGAATTTGAAGGTTTAAGGTACGTGTGGTTAGTTGTTTTGTAGCATTTATTATTTTTATTTAATATTTATGAATTCATATAAAAATTAATGTAATTATATATTAAAATAATTTTAATTATTTATTTTTTAATAACCAATATTTTAAATTATTTGTTAATTTTTAGTTATTTACTAATTAATTAGTATAATAAATAATAATGGAAAGAAAAAAGTTTTGATATTAGCAGTTTAGTCACAAAATATTATTATATAAATTTTATGGAATTTATTTTAAATTTCATCAAAATTTATATTTTTCTATTTGGTATGAATTCAATGAATTTTTATAAAATTATGCATGAATTTATTTTTTAAAATTAAAATTTTTATAAATTTAAAAAATTAATTTTTATATTTTAAATAAAAAATTTAATAAAAAAAATTCAATTCAATTTAACTCAAATGAAAATTTTTTTTATTTCAAAAAGCCATGGTGCTCATATTTAGCTGCTAAGTACCTCTTCACTGGAAAAAATGGGTTGACCGACCCAACTTTTAAATATTATTCATTTAGAAAGCTATTAATTGGTAGGTATATGAATTGGTTTTAGTTGTAACCAAGACTATTGATATTCTATTCAAGCACACAAAATTTGAAATTCAATTGAATTTTATAAAATTTTAGGAATTGGAATTAGATCAAACATTAATTATTTGAAGGTTGGGACTTTATTTACATAATATTTTATTCAATTCTTCTATATAAAATTTTGCGAAATTCAATTAAATTCTTGATAGAATTCATTTAAAATGAATTTTATTGTATGGTATAGCACAACTTAAAATATAAAATTAAATTAATATATTGTAGTTAGATATAAGAACATGGATAATTGGGAGAAAATTATTTGATAAGGGTATTTTACTCCTAGAAATGTTATGTAAATTTTATGGAATTCTTTTCAAATTCCACTAAATTTAGAATTGTATTATAATTTCTCTTCTCTTTAAATAAATATATAAAATATAAAATTCAATTGAATTCCACAAACTAAATACTATATTATGAAATTATTGGAATACTAGACCAATAAGCCAAGATTCTGTGCGTACTTGTTCATTCATGTTTGATTTTTTTGGGTAAGTCAATTGACTCAATACAAGCTTGTCCATACACTCAATTTATGAATAATTTTCACACGCAATTTCTTAGCTTTAATTGTATTTTAATTTAATCACACAAATTCAATTCCTTTCTTAAAACCTTTGCAATTTTAATTTAAACATTTTAGCACTCTCTTTTGCTTTTATTGTGAATTCCTGAGTTAATAAAAATAAAATGCTTTTCTTTCCTCTTTATCTATCTTTCAATTTATTGTTTCTTCTTTTATTTTCTTTCCTAAAGCAAAGTACATAATAACAATTTTGTTCATTTCCTCAAAATAATAATAATAATAATTAATTAATTACAAATAAAATTACTATCTTATATTATAATAAAATTTATTAATTAATCTTTTAATTTTAAAAAATAAATTAAAACGTTTATAACATTTTAAAAAATATATTAGTTAGTCTCTATTAATTTTAACCGTTAAATATTTTATTATTTAGTTCTTATTATTTGAAAAAAAATATTAGTTAGTCCCTCAAATTTATAAAAAAAATCTATTAATTACCCTCCCTCCGTATTAAAAATATTTTAGACTTTTTATTATATTTAACGGTTAAAATTAACTAAAAAATCAATCAATAAATCTTTTAAAGCATCATAGGTATTTTAATATATTTTTTAAAATAAAAAGATTAACTAATAGGCTTCTCAATATAATTGAGACTAAATAATAAATTTATAAAAATATAATTAAAATTAATAATATTTATAATAGTATTTAAAAAATGATAAATTATTATAATTTAGTTAATATTGAATATTTATTTTATTTATTCTTAATATTTAATTTCATAAAAAATAGTGGAAAATAAAAGTTAAAAAATTTTAATACTATTTAAATGAGAAAAAAGTTTTATATTTAATAATTAAAATAATAAAATAATTTTTAGATACCATAAGTATAAATATCTTAACATCCATTAAATTATGATTTTGAAATTATAAGAGATAAAAAAAAAAAAAAAAAAGAGAGATAACTAATATTTTATTTGTACTAATTTAGAAATTTGATATACCGGTAGAAATAAATTAAATTTATAAAGGAATAAATCGATTCATAAATTATGAAATATTATTTATAATTTAATTTATAAATAAATTTTTATCCGTTAGTGTGAACTTTATTTATAATTTTTTTAAATAAAAATAATTCGTTTATATTATAAATAAATTTTAGTTTTCATTTATTTTTTTTATTTTTTTATAAACTCTCTTATTTATAAATTAAATTTTACATGTAAATAAACAATGACGCTAACTTTTTTAAAGTTTAAATTTATTTATTAAAAGAATTAATAAATTCGAGTTTGATTCATAAAATATTTAATTAACTCAAATTTAATTTGAATTCCACGAGATCATTTTCAAATTCAATTAATAATTTAAATTTAAAAATAATTTTAAAATAAAATAAAATTAAAATATTTAAACTTTCTATATATATATATATATATAAATAATGTATTAATGTTGAAGGGAGGAGAGATCTTTCTTTTTATAGAGAAGATTCTCTTATAATGTATTGATATAAAATTAAAATTAAATGAATATAAACATATATATAATTCATTTATAAAATTAAATCTATATAAATAGATTTACAAAACGAATATAAAATATATTTATAAAATTAAATTGACATAAATGACTGTTGATATAGATATATAATCCATTTCTAAAATTAAACAAAACACAAAAGAATTTATAGACGGACATTTTATCCATTTATAAATTAATAGATATATAAATTAATTCATAAAAGAATATATAGTTTATTTATAAAATTAAATCAACATAAATAATTTCTTAAATGTATGTATAATATATTTATAAAATTTAATAGGTATGAATAGAAACAGATCTATAATTTATTTATAAAATTAAATGAATGTAAATGGATTTATAAATAAATATATTACCGCAATTATATATATTTCTCTTAAAAGGGATTTCATAATTGAATAATTAAAATTTATTTTAAAAAATATGGACTATTATATTAAAATTTAAAGAGTTGAATTAAAAATTATTAAAATAAGTCATTGGGCTTTTTAATACAAGTAACAATAGCCTTTCCCTCTTCCTGTCTTGGGTTTAGTCTCTCGTCATAATTCTATTATTCTCATCTATCAGCATAATATGTATTATTTTTTTAAAAAATTATTATTTAGTTATTGTGATACAGTAGCTTCAGTTTATTATTCAGTTTTAAAAAATATATTAAAATATTTTAAAATTTTAAAAGTTTTATTAATTAATTTTCATTAATTTTAACCATTTATGAAAATTTTAAAATATCCATAATATAAAGAAATTGATTAATAAATATTTTTATAAAATTAAGAGAATAATTAATTAATTTTTTAATATTATATAAATTATATAATAAAATATTTAATAATTAAAATTTATAAAAATTTATTAATATATTTATTAATATTTTAAAAATATTATAATATAATTTTAAAATTAAAAAATTAACTAATAAATTTTTCATATTATAAAAGCTAAATAATAAAAAATTTTCTTATTTATAAACTTTATTTATACTCTACCGCCCACCAACTTTAAATTTTACTTCTATTTAATACTTTTCGGTTATAAAAATAAAATTATGAAGGAAGTGATGAAAATGATAAAATTATATTATATTTTAATAATCGTCTAAACAAGTTGAGATTCGATAATAAAATTTGGATAAAGTTTCAATAAATTTTAGAAATTTAATTAATTACATTAAAATTAAAACTTTATTATAATGCCAAAACAAAAAATGATTTGGCATATTTTTGTAGTTAGGAATAATTTTAATATAACACTTAATGATGTTTTGGTAATTTCTTAAATAATTAATAAAATGTTGGTGGAAGAATCTTATTGACTTTATCCAATAATGATGTTATTGACTTTATCCAATAATGATGTTATTGACTTTATGACATTGAAAAAATAAAGGTCGAATTCGTGTACCTTGACCGTATCACATTGAAAAAATAGACTAATTTTCATCAAAACATCTAGAATTTTATTTTCATACCTAATCAGCATCAACTAATATTGAGACTTACCCTTTATTTGATATAATTTATTTTATAAAAAAAATTAAATAAATTCTTATAAGATTGTATATAAGTTAAATTTCTTTTAAAATATTCTTTTTTAAATTAAAAAAAATTTATTATTTCATTTTAAATAAAAAAATTGCTAACAAGAAAAAAAATTACTAATTAGTCTTTATATGATAAGAAAATTCATTAGTTGATTTCTCTATTTGAAAAATATATTAAAATATTTTTAATATAGAAAAACTAACTAATAAACTTTTTAAAAATTTGAGAGACCAGCTAATGAGTTTTTCAAAACTATAAGAACTGAATAGCAAAAGACCTAACGACTAAAATTAATAAAGAAATTAATTGGTAAACTTTTTAAAACATTAGAAAAGTTTTAATATATTTTTTAAAATTGAGTGACCAACTAATATTTTTTATATTATAAAAATAAAGTAGTAATTTTTCAAAAAAAATCAATTAAATTGAATTTTAGCGCAATCTCTTGATTTCAAATGAAGGAGGGAAAAGAGAGTGGAACTAGAATTACCAATTTGACTAAATAACTAAGAATTTTCATAGATATAAAAATAGAGTTTAAACATAGTTAGTGATAATGGTATAATTAATGATGTAAATCGATATTAAAATATATTAAATTCAAGATTCAATAATTAAAATCACTTTAATTATTTATAATTCTTATAACTTCTAATACAGTGATAAAATTCTAATTATAATAGGATATTATCAATAACATAATATTATCCTTATTCTACTTTTTTTAGAATTTCATATCATATCTAAACTTTATCCAATACAGTATATAGAAAGCTCACAACCTCCATAATCAGGTACGCAATTCTCTCCAACAGTCAATTTTATAATTTACTCACCACACATGCTGATTTAAGCATTAAAGAGGTTGCCAGCCAACTCACCATGTGTTCTCTCTTATTTTACAGGTTTATACCCAAAGAATTATGATGTGAATAATATCATTAGCGTTGTCTGTGAGAATCAAAATAATAACTATGTATCTCCTTTATATTTTTTTATTATTTTAAGTAGATTGTGATCAAACAAGTAGATAGTTTATGATTTGTGATATCCACCTGAATAAGTTTATCAATATAAGAAATCTGAGCTTTTGCGATAAAAATTTTCTATTGATGAAGGGTTTTTCTTTGTTGCAAAAAGCTTTTGCGACAGATTTACTCCTTTTTTTGGTATCCTCATCGCTAAATTCTCGCAACCAAAATTTGAGTCTATCGTTAAATCAACGATGAAATTATATTGTCGCATGATCTGTTGCTAAATGACATGAATAAATATTTTAACACAATGTTACTTTTAAATATCCTTTAAGCCCTCATTAAGCATGAAGGTCCATCAATATTCGTATTTTATTAAGTCTTTTCATTTTTTTAAAAAAAATACAAGATTTATCATCATGTTAATGGGTTAATAAGAGCACTTTATTGTAAAAAGAAAAAAAGAAAGAAAAATGAACAGCTATTTTATTGCAAGATGGTGATATTTACACACATGAACCAAGTAACCCTATATGCCTAATAACCTACGGTAAGAAATGATTTTTTTTTTTTTTTTGCTTTTGTATTTAGTTTCTGCCTTTATTTAAACTTTGCATTAACTTTAGAACCACGTGTCATTATGGGTCATCTCATACAAATTCAATTTTTATAATTTTATATTTTATAAAAGAAATAATTTTGCAAATAAGATTTAATAGGTTATGTCGCCTATAAAAGAGATACATAGCTTTAAAGTGATAGCACACTCCATATATTATAAGAGCGCCCTTCCAGACAAACTATTGTCTACTTAAATAATGTAAGAGCGCCCTTTTAGATAAACTATTGTGCACGTAGACAATGTAAGAGCCCCCTAGACAATGTATGATTGCCATTCCAAGCAAACTATTGCCTATTTGTACAGGCAAGCTATTGGCCATTTAGACGACTAAGAGCACTCTTTCAGGCAAACTATTGCCCATTTAGGAGACTCAAAATGCCCTTTCAGGTGAATCATCGTCCACCTAGGCGACTTAGAGTTCCCCTTCAAGCGGCTTTCCATCCAATTCAGGCACTTTCAAATGCCCACTTAGGTAGCTTTCCGCCAACTTTAGGTGGCGATAAATCACTACTTATGTTTTGTGGAGGTAAGGATAGGCAATACTTGACTTTAATTTTCAGAGAAAAAATGTGCTTAAAACCTTTAAACAACTTGTCTAATTTCTTTTTTCAAAGATTTTGGCTCTCCTAAATTGTTTGATTTGCAAAAAAGTCTTTTAAAGTAATTCGAACTTTGAATGACTAAAGTGACGAAATCTAAAATGCATTTTTTGACATAGAACTTAAAGATCGATTACTGTAGGAGGACTATTGATATAGATCGATATTAAAATATATTAAATACGGGCCTCAGTATTCCAAATCACATCAATTATTCAGATATCCTATAACTCCTAATAGAGTGGTAAAATTTTAATCACAACCATAATAGAATATTATCCTTATCCTATCTTATCTAAGATTCAATATCATATCCAAACTCTATCTAATACACTATATAAAGAGTTCACAAGCTCCATAATTAGGTACGCTATTCTCTCCAACAGTTAATTCCATAATTTACTTATCACACATATTGACTTAAATATTAGAAAAGTTGTCAAGCTAACCTACTCGGTGTTGTCATCTATTTTGCAGGATTATACTCGAAAAATTATAATGCGAACAATATCAATTAGTATAAAATGAAGTATTAGAATGTGTCTAAAAAATTACATAAAATTACATACTATTTCAAAATTTTAAAAAATTTAAATAAAACTTTTACATATTTTGAAAATTAATTGGCAAATTACGCAAAATTCAAATATTTAGCTTAAGCCTAAAAAGATTTGACTTATTTTTATAATTAAGCCTTTAGGAAACAATGCAAATTGTGTTATTATTATTTTTTTATTAATATTTATAGAATAAAAATTTTAATTTAATGATTTTAATTTTAGTAATGTACATGAAATTAAATTAATTTATTATAATTTATCCCATATCCCATCAATTAAATTTAATTAAAATAAATATTTCATTAATTAAACTTTTTCACTTTGCTTTTCTCTTCTCACACTTTTCCGCTAATTGGAATGATCAACCAACACCGCATCACTTCCATTTTCCTATATCTCAAGATGTTTGCATAATAAAAAGTGCATTAAACAGTGAATTTTTTTGTAATACCCGGCTAGACTCCAGTATCGGAATTCCTACCGTCCGGTGGAATCTCGGATGTCGGAAGCCTCTAGTAGGGTAAAACCATATTTTTATAAAATATTTTAATGTGTTTTATGTTTTAAGCATGAAAGAAAATGAGTTTTTGCATGAAAATAGCATTGGAGAAAAACTCAGGTTCGGCCGCCGAACCTCAAGTTCGGCCGCCGAACATGCATGCGTTGCGGGTGTACTTTAGGCCCCCGAAAGCATAAGTGAGGGAAGTCCAGGTTCGGCCGCCGAACCTCAAGTTCGGCCGCCAAACATGGCATGCATGCGGAGGCACATTCGGCCCCCGAACGTGGTCTGGCCAGCCACTATAAAAAGGTCCCTTAGCCGAAAACGGGCGAGCTTTTTCCCCATTTTCGGCCAAGGTGAGTCTCCGCCGCCCCTCACCCATCTTGGGCGTCTTTCCTCTAGATCTTTCAAGATTTTCATTTGTTTTAACTTTATTTTGAAGATTTGAGCATTTGAGCAAAGTTTTGGAGCTTGGAGGTTCAAGAACTCAAGCTCTCCCAACTTCGAGTTTAGGTCGTCTCTCTCTCGATCTTCAAGAGGTAAGAGCCGATCTTAAGCTCATTGCATGTTTAAAGTAAGTTTTAAGTAGATCTATAGGGTAGAATGCATGTTTAGGTTATGGTTAT
Organism: Manihot esculenta; assembly: GCF_001659605.2. NCBI lineage: Eukaryota > Viridiplantae > Streptophyta > Magnoliopsida > Malpighiales > Euphorbiaceae > Manihot > Manihot esculenta. The sequence goes on from NC_035170.2 coordinate 17,857,985, forward strand.
GTTTATGGGTATAAATGTATATTCATGAACAATGTGGATGCTTGATGTGTTGTAGATGGGGTTTATGATGGTTTGAAGCCCCTAGGGACATGTATGCTTGTGTTTGTGTGTTGTAGAATAGGTTTGATGCATGTTGGAAAGGTTTGGAGGCGAAATGTGCAAAGGGAGCCAAGTTTCTGCCCTTTGGCAGAAACCAGGTTCGGCAGCCGAAGGACTTTCGGCCGCCGAACATGGCTGGGGAGGCAGCCTTTCGGCTGCCGAAGCTTGCCCCCAAAAGGAGACTTTTGTCTCTGTCTGGCAGTTTCGGCCGTCGAAGGTGCCGCCGAACATGCATGAGTTTCGTCTCTGTCTGGGAGTTTCGGCCGCCAAAGGTGCCGCCGAACCTGCCTGACTTTCGGCTCTGGAGGGACTTTCGGCCGCCGAACCTGCCGCCGAAAGTGCCCTGTCCAGGCCTCCTTTGCATGTTTTTCTATGGTTGTTTCATGATGTTTTAGGGGGTTTTTGGGGAGTAGTTTATAGTTATGTTCAGCTATGTTTGGTCCCTCATTTGAGTCCACCTGTGTAGGTTCGGACCCGAGGAACCGAGGACCCCAGCAGTGAGTTCAGCTGCTTCGGTGTTGTCAGAGTCTGCCAGAGGTGAGTGGAACCAAACTTAATCTTTTAAATTGAGAAATTAAATGTTTTATCATGTTTCATGCATCATGATTATGCAATAGGGTGATTGCATTAGTTTTCACGAATATGCCGCATTGCATCGATTGTTGTTGATGTGGGTGAATGTTGGATGACCCAATTAGTCCATGACAGGAAGACCAGGACCCCATTCTACGGCCTAACACAGAGTAAGGAAAGACCAGGACCCCATTCTACGGCCTAGCACGGTTATGGGACTCGAAGACCAGGAGCCCAGAGGAGGCCCTGGGACAATGGTAAGTAATGTATGTTATGACAGGAAGACCAGGACCCCATGCTACGGCCTGGCACAGAGTTAGCTTGGACTAATTGGTGACAAGTTCACCCAACCCTTATGTGAATTGTCTGTGTTATGATGCATTTCATTGGAGTATAGTGTTAATATGTTTTATAGTTCTGCTCACTGGGCTTTTAGCTCACCCCTCTCCCTTTACCCCCAGGCTTGCAGGTACAGTATAGTGCGGGAGTCCGGATAGAGTAAAGAAGTCATGCTTATGTAATAGCTAGCAATGGACATGATCAAATCGTAATGTAATGTCTCAATCAGTATAGATATGTAATGAGATGATGTTTATGGATGTTAGAGTGTGCTTGACCATAGATTGTTGTTATCCCTTTTAATACATGATCTTAGAGATCTTTATGATGTTTTTGTAAACCAACTCAGCATATGATATGTCACCCATTGGGGGCACTGATGAGATTCCACAGAGGGATCAATGTTATGATTATGTTATGGTGCATGCACAGGTTGCGTTGGCGTATGAATGGAAAGAAAAGTTTTAATTTTTATGTATGTTGTTGATCATGTATGGGATTAAGCAGGTTTTCAGGATGCATGTCAGGCTTGCTACGGGTCCCGGCGGCCTTAAGTCGACCCGGATCCTAGTGCCGGTAGCGGTCCGATTTTCGGATCGTTACAGAATGGTATCAGAGCCTTAGGTTTATATGGTCGGACCTAGAGTGTCGGGCTCATAGGTGTTATAGAAGGTCAAGCACAATAGGAAGATCATGTCCACTAGGATAGGATGTGGAGTCCTGTCTTGTATGATAATGTGAAATGCCATGATAATATGCATGTGCATTAATGATATGCTAGGATATGTGATGTATGTGATGCGGGTTCATGTGTACCCACATGAACCATATGATACTAATGTTTGCTTGTGACGTGTACTGTTTTTTAGAAAACAGGATGAGGGGAACTCGTCGATCAGCAAGATTGACTGGAGTACCACCTGAGGATGAGGGCATGAGCGCCCGTCCTCCAGCATTGCCTAGGGCAATGTCTAGTAGGTCTAACCGCGATAGAGCAGCAAGAGACCCTAGAAGGTCTCTGGATCTGGGTAGGAGCAGATCAGTCAGAGGAACAGTTCAGGGAGGAGCGTCAGAGGACATGGGGGATGATATGGATGTAGAGCAGAGGAGGGATGGCAGTCTGGGAATTAGCATGTCAGAAGAGGGAATGGGAGAGTCCCAAGGAGGCACTCAGGCCTCGGGATTTGTTCAGGCACCCCACTACCCACACTTCTCGTAAAATCCCGGGTATTCGATGGGAGGTACATCGGATTACCCTAGCTTCACCCCTTATCCCACACAGATGCCATACCCACCATACTACCCACCATATTCGCAATACCCAATGTATCCACCCCCACCTTACTATCCAAATCCAGCAAACCCTACCTCAGAAAATGTTGCACCACCTCCACCACCTACAGAACCAGCAGCCCTAGTTACTCAACCTTCTAGACCTAGCTCAGCCAGTGGGAGCAAGGTCAGGATGACCGATTACATGAAACTGGGTGCTCCTCAGTATGGAAAAGGGGATGACCCATTTGTGTATCTTGAAAGGGTTAAAGTGATCACAGAGGAGATTGGGGCTGATGACAGCAGAGCCATTCAGATGGCCGGGTTCACGCTTAAGTGCAAGAAGGCACGAGAGTGGTTCAAGAATTATGTGAACCTGAGAGTGGACAGCATGACTTGGGAAGAGTTTGCGAACGAGTTTGCAGGATAGGCTTTTCCCGATAGTTCAAGAGAGCTGAAGATGATAGAGTTCGAGCAGTTGAGGCAGACGGATGAAATGAGTGTAGAGGAGTACACCGACAGATTCTTGGAGCTGTTGCCTTTTGCTGGGCAGAGTCTGGATACAGATTCGAAGAGGTCAAGGAGGTATGTCATGAAACTTCATTCCAGGTATTCCTCCTTGATTCAGTCCGTGGACAGGGAGAGCTTCCATGCCATAGTAGATATGGCCAGGAAAATGGAGGCCAGTGCCATCATTCAAGGGACAGTTAAGCAGACAGTGGCACAATCTTCTGGTTCAAAAACTCCGGGTGGGGGAAGGTTAGATCCCTCTACCTTGAGTGCAGCAGCTTCAGGCAGTAAGAGATGGGGTAAACCCAAGGGTAAGAAGAATAAGTTCTGGAACAAGGTTAAGTCTAGTCTGGGATTTGGGAGTGGCTCAAGCTCTGGTGCGGATAATGCAGTTTGTGCGAAGTGTGGTAGGCCACACAAGGGAGTATGTCGGTTTGGGACGAACGCCTGCTTCAGATGTGGTCAGGAGGGGCATATGGCTCGAGAATGTCCAAGAGCAGTCCCGATGGCTCAGTCCCAGCAGACAGCTTCAGGCAGTGTAGCGCAGCCAGCGGCTCCAGCCATGACTCAGGCCAGTGGCAGAGGTACAGGGGCAGCCTCTTCTTCAGCGGGTTTCCGAGGTGAAGGTCCATCAGCTCCAGCACGGATCTTTACAATGACACAGCAGGAGGTAGATGCATCTAACACCGTGGTGGCAGGTAACTTAATTATTGGTTGTTCAGATGTGTATGCCTTGATGGACCCTGGTGCATCTCATTCTTTTATCACTCCGAGAGCCGTGGGGAGGTTGGGTCTAATGACTTCTGGGTTAGAGTGTCCTCTCTGGGTCAGTGGACCCAAGTGTGATCCATCAGTGGCAGAGTCAGTCTGCCAGTGTAGTCCTGTGTTTGTTGAGGGAAGATGCTTGTCCGCCGACCTAGTGGTTCTAGATTTGACAGATTTTGACGTCATTCTAGGGATGGACTGGTTATCTACCTATGGTGCTACCTTGGACTGCAGGGACAAGGTAGTCGGGTTCAGAGGTCAGGATGGGTCTGAGGTTGTCTTCAGAGGAGACAGGAGGGGTACACCTAGAGGTCTGATATCAGCTCTTCAGGCTCGTAGGTTGTTCAGGAGGGGATGTCAGGGGTATTTGGCTCATGTGAGAGAGCTTAGCAGTCAGGTTAGAGAGTCCGCCTCGGTGCCAGTGGTTAGAGAGTTCTTAGATGTGTTCCCAGACGAGCTGCCAGGTTTACCACCTGCTAGGGAGATAGAGTTCGAGATAGAACTGATGCCTGGAACCCGACCGATCTCTATCCCTCCTTACAGGATGGCACCAGCAGAATTGAAAGAGTTGAAAGAGCAGTTACAGGAGCTGGTAGACAAGGGCTTCATCCGACCGAGTACCTCACCCTGGGGTGCTCCAGTTTTGTTTGTAAGAAAGAAGGATGGATCCCTCAGACTTTGTATCGACTACAGGCAGTTGAACAAAGTCACTACCAAGAACAAATACCCATTGCCAAGGATCGACGATCTATTCGACCAGCTAGCAGGAGCGGGTTGTTTCTCCAAAATAGATCTGAGGTCCGGGTATCATCAGTTGAGGATCAGGGAAGAGGACGTGCCAAAGACAGCTTTCAGGACCAGATATGGGCATTTTGAGTTCCTTGTGATGCCGTTCGGGTTAACCAACGCCCCTGCAGCATTCATGGATCTCATGAATAGGGTGTTTAGTCAATACCTGGATCATTTTGTTATTGTCTTCATAGATGATATCCTAGTGTATTCCAGGAATGCAGAAGAGCATGCCCATCATCTGAGGTTAGTTCTACAGACCTTGAGGGAACATGGCTTGTATGCCAAGTTCTCTAAGTGTGAGTTCTGGCTGAGGAGCATTTCGTTCTTGGGGCATGTAGTGTCAGAGAATGGGATAGAGGTGGACCCCAAGAAGACAGAAACTGTGGCTAACTGGCCTAGACCCACTTCAGTGACGGAAATCAGGAGTTTCTTGGGTTTGGCAGGTTACTACAGGAGGTTCGTTCAGGACTTCTCGAAAATAGCAGCTCCTCTGACCAGGCTAACCAGGAAGAATCAGAAGTTTCTGTGGACTGACCAGTGCGAAGAGAGTTTTGAAGAGCTTAAGAAGAGGTTGACTTCAGCACCAGTTTTAGCTCTGCCATCTAGTGATGAGGACTTTACAGTCTTTTGTGATGCGTCTCGTGTGGGACTGGGTTGTGTACTGATGCAAAATGAGAGGGTGATTGCTTATGCTTCGAGGCAGCTAAAGAAGCATGAGTTGAATTACCCCACACATGACCTTGAGATGGCGGCAGTAATCTTTGCACTCAAGATGTGGAGGCACTACCTCTATGGGGTAAAATGTGAGATCTTTACAGATCATAAGAGCCTGCAGTACATCTTGAGTCAAAGAGATTTGAACTTGAGACAGAGGAGATGCGTGGAGCTGCTGAGTGACTATGATTGCAAGATTCAGTATCATCCGGGTAAGGCGAATGTAGTGGCAGACGCCCTAAGCCGGAAGTCACTAGGCAGTCTATCCCATATCACGGCAGAGAGGAGACCAGTGGTGAAGGAGTTTTATAAGCTCATTGATGAAGGTCTACAGTTGGAGTTGTCTGGTACAGGTGCCTTGGTTGCTCAGATGAAAGTGACACCCGTGTTTCTGGAGCAGGTGGCTCAAAAACAGCATGAGGACCCAGAGTTGGTGAAGATTGCCAGGACTGTTCAGTCAGGCAAGGACAGTGAGTTCAGATTCGACAATAAGGGGATCCTCCGCTATGGGAGTCGATTGTGTGTACCAGATGACATAGGGCTAAAAGGAGACATTAGAGAGGCTCATAATGCAAGATACAACATTCACCCCGGGGCCACCAAGATGTATCAGGATCTAAAAAGGATTTATTGGTGGCCAGCTATGAAGAGAGAAGTGGCACAGTTTGTGTCAGCCTGCGAAGTGTGTCAGAGGGTGAAGCTGGAACATCAGAAGCCGGCTGGAATGCTTAACCCGCTACCTATTCCAGAGTGGAAATAGGAGAATATAGCTATGGACTTCGTAGTGGGGTTACCGGCGACGTCCAACAGATTGGACTCCATATGGGTGATTGTGGACAGACTCACCAAATCTACTCACTTCATCCCTGTCAGGAGTGGCTATTCTGTGGACAAGTTGGCGCAGGTGTATGTTGATTAAATAGTCAGACTGCATGGGGTTCCTGTTTCTATTGTGTCAGATAGAGGACCCCAGCTCACCTCCAGGTTTTGGCAGAGTCTGCAGGATGCCATGGGTACTAGATTGGATTTCAGCACTGGGATGGCTCCATATGAAGCTTTATATGGAAGGAAGTGCAGGTCACCTATTTGCTGGGAAGAAGTTGGAGAAAAGGCCTTGGCAGGGCCTGAGCTAGTAGAGATCACCAGCAGGGTGGTACCCTTAATCAGAGAAAGAATCAAGACTACTGCAAGCAGACAGAAGAGTTATGCAGACATCCGCAGAAGACTAGTAGAGTTTCAGGAGGGGGATCTGGTATTGCTCAAGGTGTCTCCAATGAAAGGAGTGGTTCGGTTCGGGAAGAAAGGTAAGCTGGCTCCGCGGTACATCGGACCCTTTGAAGTCTTGCAAAAGATTGGGAATGTATCGTACAAGCTGGATTTACCTGCTTCAATGGAGAGAATCCATCCGGTTTTCCATGTTTCTATGTTGAGAAAGTTCGTGTCAGATCCGGGCAAGGTTCTTAGTGAGCCTGATGTGGAGATCCAAGAGGATCTCACCTATGTTGAGCAGCCGGTACGGATTTTGGACACTCAAATCAGGAAGCTGAGAAACAAGGAAATCCCGATGGCGAAAGTCCTTTGGAAACACCACAATCTGGAAGAATGCACTTGGGAGACACGGGAGTCTATGCTCCGGCAATATCCTCATCTCTTTTAAGGTTGGTCCCTATGTGTTTTATGTGTATGTTGTGATGACTCTATGCATGTGCTAGTTGAGGAACATTCGGGGACGAATGTTCTTAAGGGGGGGAGAATGTAATACCCGGCTAGACTCCGGTATCGGAATTCCTACCGTCCGGTGGAATCTCGGATGTCGGAAGCCTCTAGTAGGGTAAAACCATGTTTTTATAAAATGTTTTAATGTGTTTTATGTTTTAAGCATGAAAGAAAATGAGTTTTTGCATGAAAATAGCATTGGAGGAAAACTCAGGTTCGGCCGCCGAACCTCAAGTTCGGCCGCCGAAAATGCATGCGTTGCGGGTGTGCTTTAGGCCCCCGAAAGCATAAGTGAGGGAAGTCCAGGTTCGGCCGCCGAACCTCAAGTTCGGTCGCCGAACATGGCATGCATGCAGAGGCACATTCGGCCCCCGAACGTGGTCTGGCCAGCCACTATAAAAGGGTCCCTTAGCCGAAAACGGGCGAGCTTTTTCCCCATTTTCGGCCAAGGTGAGTCTCCGCCGCCCCTCACCCATCTTGGGCGTCTTTCCTCTAGATCTTTCAAGATTTTCATTTGTTTTAACTTTATTTTGAAGATTTGAGCATTTGAGCAAAGTTTTGGAGCTTGGAGGTTCAAGAACTCAAGCTCTCCCAACTTCGAGTTTAGGTCGTCTCTCTATCGATCTTCAAGAGGTAAGAGCCGATCTTAAGCTCATTGCATGTTTAAAGTAAGTTTTAAGTAGATCTATGGGGTAGAATGCATGTTTAGGTTATGGTTATGTTTATGGGTATAAATATATATTCATGAACAATGTGGATGCTTGATGTGTTGTAGATGGGGTTTATGATGGTTTGAAGCCCCTAGGGACATGTATGCTTGTGTTTGTGTGTTGTAGAATAGGTTTGATGCATGTTGGAAAGGTTTGGAGGCGAAATGTGCAAAGGGAGCCAAGTTTCTGCCCTTTGGCAGAAACCAGGTTCGGCAGCCGAAGGACTTTCGACCGCCGAACATGGCTGGGGAGGCAGCCTTTCGGCTGCCGAAGCTTGCCCCTGAAAGGAGACTTTCGTCTCTGTCTGGCAGTTTCGGCCGCCGAAGGTGCCGCCGAACATGCATGAGTTTCGTCTCTGTCTGGGAGTTTCGGCCGCCGAAGGTGCCGCCGAACCTGCCTAACTTTCGGCTCTGGAGGGACTTTCGGCCGCCGAACCTGCTGCCGAAAGTGGCCTGTCCAGGCCTCCTTTGCATGTTTTTCTATGGTTGTTTCATGATGTTTTAGGGGGTTTTTGGGGAGTAGTTTATAGTTATGTTCAGCTATGTTTGGTCCCTCATTTGAGTCCACCTGTGTAGGTTCGGACCCGAGGAACCGAGGACCCCAGCAGTGAGTTCAGCTGCTTCGGTGTTGTCAGAGTCTGCCAGAGGTGAGTGGAACCAAACTTAATCTTTTAAATTGAGAAATTAAATGTTTTATCATGTTTCATGCATCATGATTATGCAATAGGGTGATTGCATTAGTTTTCACGAATATGCCGCATTGCATCGATTGTTGTTGATGTGGGTGAATGTTGGATGACCCAATTAGTCCATGACAGGAAGACCAGGACCCCATTCTACGGCCTGGCACAGAGTAAGGAAAGACCAGGACCCCATTCTACGGCCTGGCACGGTTATGGGACTCGAAGACCAGGAGCCCAGAGGAGGCCCTGGGACAATGGTAAGTAATGTATGTTATGACAGGAAGACCAGGACCCCATGCTACGGCCTGGCACAGAGTTAGCTTGGACTAATTGGTGACAAGTTCACCCAACCCTTATGTGAATTGTCTGTGTTATGATGCATTTCATTGGAGCATAGTGTTAATATGTTTTATAGTTCTGCTCACTGGGCTTTTAGCTTACCCCTCTCCCTTTACCCCCAGGCTTGCAGGTACAGTATAGTGCGGGAGTCCGGATAGAGTAAAGAAGTCATGCTTATGTAATAGCTAGCAATGGACATGATCAAATCGTAATGTAATGTCTCAATCAGTATAGATATGTAATGAGATGATGTTTATGGATGTTAGAGTGTGCTTGACCATAGATTGTTGTTATCCCTTTTAATACATGATCTTAGAGATCTTTATAATGTTTTTGTAAACCAACTCAGCATATGATATGTCACCCATTGGGGGCACTGATGAGATTCCACAGAGGGATCAATGTTATGATTATGTTATGGTGCATGCACAGGTTGAGTTGGCGTATGAATGGAAAGAAAAGTTTTAATTTTTATGTATGTTGTTGATCATGTATGGGATTAAGCAGGTTTTCAGGATGCATGTCAGGCTTGCTACGGGTCCCGGCGGCCTTAAGTCGACCCGGATCCTAGCGCCGGTAGCGGTCCGATTTTCGGGTCGTTACATTTTTACCTTTTCCTCATAAGCAAAATGACTTTTTTTTTATTATTATTAAAAGGAAGCAGAAAGACTAGTCCTTAACTAGAGGTATTAAATTCGAACCCTAATTATGCAACTATGAAATTTGGAAGTGAGCGTTTTGTATTCTTAATGGGTCTACCTAATGCAAATTTGAATTAATCAGACAGTAGTTTATGAGTTGAGTCAAAAGAATGTAATTGTTGAATATGGACGCAAAGGGAATCCAAAAGAAGGACTAAACAAGTAAAGACATTTGGCAACGTGAAATTCTCCACTAACTCAATCAATTAATAATAAATTTTGTCAATGAAGGTAGCTCGATTAATCTTCCAGTACCTTTAAAGTATAGAGAATAAGTGAAGTCTAGTGTTCAAGTCTCCCTATCTACCTCTTCTTGAAATAGTCACCTTTATGATAAGAAAAAAGAAAGCTACCTCCCATTGTGTAGTCCCTCAGTTATATTCGGCATTTGTGTCTCCTCCATATACAAAATAATTTATAACAAATTTTAACGCTCCAATAGTTGTTTATTCTTTACTTTATATCTAATTTCCAAGCAATTAAAAAGATTTTCTAATGTCTTGTATCTATTTAAGCAATTAAATTTCAATTCTATATAAATAAGCGTCATTTAATTTGTTTTGTATTACGGTTGTAAATGGTAGATAGCGTGCTTTTATTGTTTTAGTTACTGAGACTATAAATATTGGATGGCTAGTTGCATTGAGACTACTAATTCATTTTTTGAGTTTAATAAAGCTTGAGTTTTTCTTCCTCTCATTTTGGATCCTTCTTCACGCTTTCTACATAGTATCAGAGCTAGATTAGAGTTTGCTTGATGGTTACTAGATCTGATCTTCTTCAATCGCCGGCAAATCATTCCTAAACAAAGTGTCTAAAGCAAGAAAAAAATGGCAGAATCTTCGTCTCAAACAAGTATGAGCAGCAACAACGATCATATTGCCCGAGAAGAGTTGATGGATGGGGATCCAATGAAGTTGCACAGCTCTAATCATACAGGTATGATTTTGGTCTCTACATGTTTGGTTAGAACAAACTATCGATCCTAGTCAAAATTCATGAGGATCGCTTTAAGAGCTAAACATAAGTTAGGGTTTATATATGGTACGGTGAAAGTGCCAGAAGTAGATTCTGAAAGTGTAACGACCCAGAAACCGATACCCTACCGTAACGGCCCGAACCGCCACCGGCGCTAGGATCCAGATCGGCTTAAGGCCGCCGGGACCCGTAGCAAGCCAAACATACCTCCTATCACCTGGTCAAATCCCATACATGATCAAAACTTTAACATAAAAACTCAAACATCTGATGTACAAACCGAACCTGACCTGTATGCGACATAACTGAAAACATAAAAGGACCCCCCCTATTAGAGCCCTCATCAAAACTCTAGCTGGGTCTACATAACATACATCAAGCCGGAGTCACATCCAAAGAACCAAACCTAACCTGTGCATGCATCAAACCACAACATAAGACCTCCACTAGGGTCCTCATCCATTACCATAGCGTGGTAAACAACACATGCCACAAGATTAGTTCAAACATAACTCAACATCTAGCATAACATACATCATGTATTAAACAGGGACTAACCAAGTCTCAGGGCCAAGCACAGTACTAAACCATAAACATAACTCCACTTAAATTTACATTACATTTTCTTGCAAATCATTATATCAATTTATAATACATGTCCACACTAAAAGTACTAAGCTAATACTATTACATAAGCAAAACCTTTACTCTTGAGACTTCCCGATCAACCTCAAACCTGCAACACTGGGGTTAGGGGAGAGGGGTGAGCTAAAAAGCCCAGTGAGTAGAAACAAAGAAAACAGTTCATTAATTACATGCTTTCATGAAATGCGTCACAGCACAAACAAATCATATCACAGATTGGACCTAACCCCAAAACATCCCTTCCAGTCTCAGTATGCCCGGCCCGGTCGGGTCTCACAACCTTCGTATGCCTGGCCCGGCCAGGTCTTACAACAACTGTATATGTATGCCTGGCCTGGCCAGGTCTCACAACATCTCTAGGGCTAGTGGGGTCGTCCTTGGTCCAATCTCCATCAACAGTAAATAATGCCATGCTTCATATTCGTGTAACTAGTGCAATCAACCTATTACATATAAACATGATGCATGAGCATGCTTTAAGCATTTGATTTCATAAAATAAAGATTAAGTTTAGTTCTACTCACCTCTGGCAGACGCTGGACCGACTCTGCAACTGCTAACACTGATGGCCTCCTCGATCCCTCGGGTCCGATCCTACACAGGTGGACTCGAATGAGGTGCCAACACACTCTAAACAACTCATAAACAACTCCCCAAAAACCCTCTAAAACATCACTTAAACATGCATAGAAAACAACCTTGAAAAGGCTGGACAGGGCACTTTCGGCGGCACCTTCGGCGGCCGAACCCTCTCTCCAGAGACGAAACTCGGGCACCTTCGGCGGCACCTTCGGCGGCCGAAAGTCCCACTCCAGAGACGAAAGTCAGGCACTTTCGGCAGCCGAATCCTTCCTTCGGCGGCCGAAAGTCTGCTTTCAAGCCAAAATTCAGCTTTCGGGGGCAAGGCTAGGCGGCCAATCCATGCATACAAAGGCAGGTTCGGCGGCCGAAACCACCTTCGGCGGCCGAACCTGAGTTCTTCCCAGAAGGGCAGAACTCAGCTTCTCATGCATTCAAGCCTCCCAAACCTTCCAAACACCCCAAAACAAGCACCCAACCTTACCAAAACATGCATAAACCCTTAACCATGCACAAAGGAGTTTAAACAAGCTTAAACTCCAACAAAGAACATCAAAAAGCATACTTAAATGGCTTATGACCCACATAAACCAAAACCAACAAAACTATCCAAAATCTCACTTGCTCTTTCCCACTCATGCATACACTCTCCCACATGCATAACCTAGCCTAAACATTCAACATAGCATCATATAAACATACGTGAGCATCACATAACATACATTGGGCATAAAACCCACATAACTCCTAACATGCATATCTACCCATACTCTACCATTAAAACCTTCATAAAACTTCAAAAGACACTAGAAAAGCAAAGATCTACACTTACCTCTTGAAGATCGAGGGTTGCGTGATCTCTAACTTGGAGGTGTGGAGAATCCAAGCCCCAAAAGCTCCAAGCTCCCAAAACTTCGATCTAAGCTTTAAAACTTCAAAACAGCCATGGAACTCATGAAAACATGAAGGAGATGAAGAAAAACATGAAAACGGCCAAGGGAGGCAAAAACTCACCTGAGCTCGAGAAAGGGGAGAAAACTCGCCCATTTCCGATCTGAGGGCCCTTTATAGGTGGCCTGGTCAGAGACCTTCGGCAGCCTAACGTGCCCCCTAAACTCATGCATGTTCGGCAGCCGAACCTTGGCTCATTTAAACAAAGCTTTCGGAGGCCAAAGGCGCTCCCGAAGCCTTTCCATGTTCGGCGGCCGAACTTCACTTTCGGCGGCCGAACCTGGCAAACGCCTCCTTGGTCTTTTCTTTTCAAAACTCAATTCATTTCCCTTTAAAACCATGAAATCAGTAAAAACATTTTAGAAAACACATTTTACCCCTCTAGAAACCTCTGGCATCTTCAAAAATTCCAGATTCCAACGGAGATTCCTCCGGAAGGTAGGGATTCCGATGCCGAAATCTAGCCGGGTATTACAGAAAGTTATAAGGTCTGACAACATTGTGATTACATGGTTACATCATGGATATTGAATACAATATACAAAGAACTGGTAAAGAGGTTCGTCTACACTACCTTTACTAAGGAACCGTGGTTAGAAATTGCAGAGCGATATGATGAGTGCAACGAGCCCATGATTTATAAGCTCCAAAGCAAAATAGCCTCTATCTCGCAAGAGAATGCTTCTGTGTCTATGTTTTTTATCATATTAAAGCATTTGTGGGGTAAGTTTAATAATATGAAGGTTTTGCCATCTGTGGAATTTCAAAGATAATGGATGGAATATATAATAGGCAGAAAGTAATACAATTTCTAATGGGACTCAGTGATGCTTTTGAGCCTGTGACAAACTATATGCTAAAGTTGGATCCATTACCATTAGTTATCAAGGCCTATTCTATGGTGATAAAATTTGAAGCTTAAAAATAAATTAAATCTAACTTCTTTGGGAGTATTGAGCATGTAGCTCTTTTCAATAAGACAGTCGCTTAAGAACTATGACTTTAAAAAGGGCCATCGCACATACTATAATATGGATGGCCACATTGGAGATGGATGCTTCAAATTGATATAGTATCCAGATTGGTTTAAATTTAGAAGTAAAACCCAAGGACAAAGCCTAGAGAATAGACAGAAAAAGGGACAAATATGGGGCAGCAATGGCAAGCTAGCGGTTGCAATAGAGACTCAATGTGAAACTCCACTTGATTTCTCTGAAGAGAACAATAGAATGGAAGAGTTTAATACTATGTTGAGCACTCTTCAGTCTGAGTTTAGTAGGCTGGTCAAGGGCAAGGGACCTGCTAATATTGGATCCACTCAAAGGCAAAATTCACATAACATATCTGATTTTACCGGTAATTCTCACTCAATTAGTATTCTTTTTGCTATTACTTATGATGTTAGATTATAGATAATAGATACAGGTGCCATAGATCACATGTCACCACTAAATATTATTTTAATTATCTAACTTTCTTAATTACTCCTATCCTTGTTCACCTACCAAATGGCACAATAACTACTATTTCTCATAATGGGAATATAACTCTGAATTCAAATCTCACATTACAATATGTACGATATATTTCAAATTTTAAGTAGAGCTTACCATCAGTTAGTAAAATCTTAAAACATATTCAGATCAAACTCATTTTTCACCCCATATATTGTGTCTTTTAGGGCCAACAAACTGATACTGTTATAGTAGTTGGAAGGGAGGAAGCAGCCCTTCACGAGATGGATAAGTTGAGTTTCTTACCCTCTTTCATAAATCATAATTTACATAACTTAGATAATCTATTTTTTTATTAGTCCTTTCATTGTTCCTTTGTACTAGTTGTAAATATCATACTTTCTAATCCTTCATCTAATAAAGAAAGCTTTACTTCAAAATTTCATTTTTCTACTTTGCATACTAGACTGGGACATACTTTAGTTCAGAAGTTGTTACATATACCAAAAGTGAATATTGATGTTGAGAATGATTTTCAATGCTTAGTATGTCCTTTAGCTAAGCATCATAGATTGCCTTTTCTTTCTTTCTAAACTAACACTAATATAGCCTTTGGTTTGGTTCATATAGACTTATAGGGCCCTATCCAACTCAGTAAATAGGGCTAGATATTTCTTAACTATGATTGATGACTATAGTGAAACTACTTGAAATTTTATGATACAACAAAAATCCCAGTGTTCTAGTCTCATAGCAAAATTCTTGTCAATGGTGGTTAACCAATTTAAAGTGACAATTAAAATAATCAGAAGTGACAATGGTAGAGAGTTTTTCTTAACACAGTGTGAGAAATTATTTACAGAAAAGAAGATAATTCATCAAATCTTCTCTCCACATACTTTTCAACAAAATAGAGTTGTAGAAAAGAAGCATAGGCATCTCTTAGAAGCTACTAGAATATTCAAGTTTTATGCTCAATTACTGACTATGCGGTTGTCGAAGCCGGTCAAAAATAACCTTTTTGGTTATCAACAATTTTATAACTGTAGATAGTGGTAAAAGGATCAAATCCACAAGAAATTGATACTTATCTATTTTCCTTATCAAGACCAAGTAAACAAACTGAAAGTAAACAAACTGAAAGTAAATAAACTAAAAGTAAAATAAAAAGGGGGTTTTGAGATTGATGAATTAAACTAATACTGAAAGCAATAAAGTAAAGCAAATAATTAAAGTAAAGAAATTCAAATATGAGAAAAGCTCTAGTTGAAGAATTGGATCCACTTCATTTGTTGGGATTGATCATTAACACTTAGGTTCCTTTGTTTGATTCAATAAATTAGTTATGGAGGTGAAAGACGCTTCTCACCACCATATCCCTCATTAAGCATAAACCAATTAGGGAACGTCCTCTAATTAATTACTAATCAACAAGTTGCCAAGGAACATCCTTGGGTCTTTGGCATCTAGCAACTGTCAATTGCATTAAGAAATAGAGAGACCTAATTCTATCTACCCAAACGTATGGTGATATTGCTAGATCATGCAATTTTCTTAGTTTTTACACCAAGAGTTACTTGTGTTTGAATAATCCAAGCAATTACGGACTTAAAACCATCCAAACTAACAAATTATTACTTTGCAATCAAGAATCAATGGGCCCTATTGATTTAAACCACAAAGCAACAATGGAATTAAGCATGAAATTGCATAAATATTGAAAAATAAAAGATAAACAATGTATGTTCAGATCTCCTAATCAATAAAACAACCAAAGTCTCACCTAATCTTCAACTAGAAAAAAAGGTTTCAGCCACTCATGGCTGAAACAAAATCAAAAATTAAGAAAGAGATGAAGAAGAGATGTGGCCACTTGCAATCCCAAATGTGGGTCCAAGGGGGTGTAGAAAAAGCATAGAGAGGCTCCTTATATGTCTTTTTATAGTTGAAAGTGTTGCCCTAAGTCTCATTCATGAGGTGGAGCCTTCTTTTGAATTTTGAATTATGAATTTTGATTACTTGGGAGGCAAGTATGTCTTGATTACTTGGGGGGCAAGTATGTCTTCTTGAGATTTGGCTTCCTAAACAAGCTGAATTTTGAATTCTGAATTTTGAATGTGCATCTTTTTGAGATTTGACTTCTTGAATAAGGGAAAGATTTCTTGAAGATTTGAAATTTGAATTTCAAATTACTCTGCTGAATGTACTTTCCTTCTTTACCACTTTCCTTATTTAGCACTTTCCTTATTTATTTTCACTTCAGCTGCAACTTGACTTGGGCAACAAGCTTGTTCTCCTTTGTCTCTTTTTAGGCAGTTTTAAGAGTATTTTCACCAAATTACCTTTTTACACCATTTTTTGCAAAACAAGATCAAAACCACAGAATTAAGTAGAAAAATTGTAAATTAACATTGATAACAACATGATAAAATGGTCTAAATTTAGCTCTATCAAATACCCCCACACCTAACCTTTTGCTTGTCCTCAAGCAAATAAACTTAGTCAAATAAGCTCTCTTTGCTACTTGATCCTTTTTTTCCACTTAAGCTCTTATTCTAGACCCCTACTTTGAAGCATTGCAGTGAAGAGTGTACGCACCAAGGTTACTCTCCTTCTTTCCTTGTCTCCCTTTACCTACCTGGCTAGTATTTGTTTTCCTCAAGAGAGAGATTACACGTGCACATTGTAACACCCGGCTAGACTCCGGTATCGGGATTCCTACCGTCCGGTGGAATCTCGGTTGTCGGAAACCTCTAGAAGGGTGAAACTATGATTTTATGAAATGTTTTCATGTATTTCATGTTTTTAAGTAAGAAATTAAATGAGTTTTTGCATGAAAAGTCCTTGGAGGGAAACCCAGGTTCGGCCGCCGAAAGTCAAGTTCGGCCGCCGAACATGCATGCGTTTTTGGAGGCACGTTAGGCCCCCGAAAGCATGAGTGAGGGAAGTCAAGGTTCGGCCGCCGAACCTCATGTTCGGCCGCCGAACATTTGCATGGATGCGGAGGCACATTCGGCCCCCGAACGTGGTCTGGCCAGCCACTATAAAAGGGTCCCTTAGCCGAAAATGGGCGAGCTTTTTCTCCCCATTTCGGCCAAGGTGAGCATTCCGCCATCCTTCCCCAATCTTGAGTTTTCCTTCCTTTTTCCCTGATCTTTACAAGTTTATAACTTTGTTTTTGAAGATCTTGGAGCTTAGAACGAGTTTTGGAGCTTGGAGACCAAAAGTTGGAACTTCCCCCATCTCCAAGTTTAGATCTCCTCAACCCTCGATCTTCAAGAGGTAAGAGCCGATCTTAAGCTCAATGTATGATTTAAACAAGTTTTATGAAGTTTTAAGGGGTAGAATGCATGTTAGGGTATATGTTTTACCTATGGGTTTTTGATGACTCTTGAACAATGTAGCTTGATTGTGTGTGATTGAAGTGTTGTAGATGGGGTATGTGCATGTTTGAGGCCCCTAGGAACTTGTATGCATGCTTTGGTTGAACAATATGCATGATTGGAAGGTTTGGAGGCGAAATGTGTTAAGGGAGCCAAGTTTCTGCCCTTTGGCAGAAACCAGGTTCGGCAGCCGAAGGTACTTTCGGCCGCCGAACATGGCTGGGGAGGCAGGCCTTTCGGCTGCCAAAGTTGCCCCCGAAAAGAGACTTTCGTCTCTGTCTGGCACTTTCGGCCGCCGAAGGTGCCGCCGAACCTACCTGAGTTTCGTCTCTGTCCAGGACTTTCGGCCGCCGAAGGTGCCGCCGAAAGTGCCCTGTTCAGCCATTTCTTGCATGTTTCATGTGATGTTTTCAGGATGTTTTAGGGGGTTTTTGGGGAGTATTTTAGAGTCATGTTCATGTATGTTTGGTGCCTCATTTGAGTCCACCTGTGTAGGTTCGGACCCGAGGAACCGAGACCCCCGGTTGTGAGATAGTCGTTCAGAGTTCGTTGTTAAAGCTTCAGTTACCAAGTGAGTGGAACAACCCCTTAAGCTTTAAAGTAAATGAATAAATGAATGAATCATAAAGCATTGCCCATGCATCATTATGCCATGCAATATTAGGTTGTTCACATTAGAATTCACGAATATGTTGCATTGCATACTTTGTTGTTGATGTGGATGAATGTTGAATGATCCATTAGCCCTTGTATGCCATGATAGCCTATGTGAGTCCAGGTGTGCCTGCTACGGCTCTACGCCCCTGGCACTATGAATGATTATGGAAGTCCGGGTGTGCCTGCTACGGCTCTACGCCCCTGGCATGTATAAGTAAGAAAGATAGGGGCTAAATGGTGACAAGTTCATCCTTGTTGTGAAATGTTTGTGTTATGGCGCATACATGAAAGCATGAATAAGAAAAAGTTATAATGATAATAATAATAATAAAATGAATAATAATATACCTAAAAATGGAGGAATTAAAACAAATGTTTTTAGTTTCTGCTCACTGAGCTCTAGTAGCTCACCCCACTCCCTTTATCCCCAGAGTTGCAGGTACAGGAGAGATCAAGAAGTCGGCTAGAGTGAAGTCAAGTCATGTATGTTGTAATAGATAGTAGTGGACATGACCATATAATGTAATGAATGATTTGATGATGTATTAAGGATTATAGTAGTGCTTGACCTAGAGGTGTGTGAATCCCCATTATGTACAGAGTGTTTAATGAGTAATGATGTTAATGACCATGATTATCCAAGCTGTTATGTATGATTTTGTGCATGCACAGGTTTTGCTTGGATAAGAGGAAAGAAATTTTTTTTACAGATCATGTATATGTTGTTATGTATGGGATTCCACAGGTTTACAGGAGGTATGTAGGCTTGCTACGGGTCCCGGCGGCCTTAAGCCGATCTGGATCCTAGCGCCGGTAACGGGTCGGATTTCCGGGTCGTTACACACATATTCTTGTTCAGTTAAGACTTTTCCTAGCTCTCAGAATGATTTGCCCTTAACTTGAAGTACTTTATTCAGCCTTTTGCACTTTAATCTTGCTTGAAAAAGTCACCAACCTTTTGACGTGAAGGTACATATTTGTGATATCCACCCCCAGTTACTCAGTTGGTTACCTGTCCAAGTGGCTACTAGCTTTGTTCATAGTCTTTTGACCATTGGAATAATTTTCAATTTGTGCATTTGAAGTCTTTGCCTTTGCTGAATTTCTTTTTCAATGAATTGGGCAAATTAACACCAATTGATAAAATAAGCCATGTTTCATTATTCACACATCTTTCAATTTATTCTCTCCAATGAGTAATGTCATATATTTTTCACCATGGCAAGCTCAAAGATTCAATTCAAAAGGAAATTCCTAATAATAAATACAACTCACTGCAATTGATTCAACTTAGATTTAAAGAGTCATCACATCAATGGGGTCATGGAAAGAAAGCTCATTCAATATAGCCTATGTGTTTGAGTAAAGCATATCAAAACAGAAAGAAGAAAAAAACTGTGGCTACATGTGTGTCCATTAAAGGCAAAAAATAACAAAAATGAAAGATGTGTGCAAACTAAAAAAATTAAAGCCAAAATGGACTTAAAAAAAAATTTAGAGATATGCACCCCCACACCTAATTCATGCATTGTCCTCAATGTATTGAAAATATTAAAGTTCAAAGAAAACTGAGTACTCCCCTGGTGTGGTTTGTGTGGTGCGTAACACTAAGCAAACTGAGGAGGATGATGCAGTGGAACTCCTTTCACTACTTGCACTGTGAACCCTTCATAGTATGGTTTCAGGCATGGTTCATCCCAAACATCATGTCTTGCACTCTTCTTTATTTTGTCTACATGCCATGGTTCATCAGTTTGGGCATGAAAAATATGTTCATAGAAGCCATTCTCATTTTCTTTAGATTTTGGAAGTTGCTGCATGGGGAGCTTCTGATTAAGCAGATAAGGGGTCTATCTGCGTTGGATTTCTGGCTGAACTGGATTCCGCATGCTCCATTGGTGTGGGCAATTTCACTTCCGCTTTCTGAAGTGGAACGGGCGGTCCACTGCTCAACTGCGTTTGGTCGCAGTCCATCTGATGAAGGTAGCAGACTTTTGCTTTCAGTTTTGACTCCCTTTGGCTTCCTTCATCTTTTTGGCTAGTCTCCCTACAAAATTCATTGTTTAGCATATCATCTTGATTCATATCAAAAACTTCTTGGCTCAAACAATCAATGATATCTAAACCATAAACAGGGGACATATCATGGGGATATTTCATAGCATCATAAACATTAAATTTTATTACTTCCCTTCAAATTCCATGGTCAATGTGCCATCATACACATCTATCTTGCTTCTGGCTGTGCTTAAGAAAGGTCGTCCAAGAAGGATGTTCTGAAGTAGTGTTGCTACTGTCTTCCTTCATATCAATCACATAGAAATCTGCTGGAAAGACAAGTTGATCTATTTGCACTAGAACATCTTCTAGAACTCCTTTTGGGTATACTACAGATCTGTCAGCCAATTGAATAACTATTCTAGTGTCTTTAAGTGCACCTGCATTCAAAGAATTATAAATAGAAAGAGGCATAATATTAATTGATGCACCTAAATCACACATGGCCTTTTTGATGCCAACATTGCCAATTTTGCAAGAGATAGCAAACATCCCTTTATCTTTGCACTTGGCTGGGAGTTCTCTTTTTATGACAGCTGTCACAACTTCTCTCACACTTACCTTTCTTTCTCAGCAAGCTTTCTGCGGTTAGTGCATAGGTCTTTCAAAAATTTTGCATACCTTGGAATTTGTTTCACAGCACTGAGCAAAGGTATGCTGATCTGCACTTTCCTGAAGGTTTCAAGGATCTCTCTTTCTTCTTTTTCTTTTTGTGACTTTTCAAACCTTTTTAGAAAGGGAGGTGGAATTTTGAAACTTACTTGCTGATTTGTATTATGTTGGTGTACTGGTGCTGTTGGCTCAGTCCATTTGGACAAACAGTGTTTTGGCTGTTTTTCTTTAGCAGCTTGTCTTTGCACTTGTGAACTTCCATCATCAGCCTTGACATCTTGAAGTTCTTTCCCACTTCTTAACATGATAGCACTTACATTTTGCCTGGGATTAGTCTCAGTTTGGGAAGGTAACTTACCTTGAGATTCAAGCTTGCTCACTGAGGTGGCTATTTGACCCATTTGCTATTGGAGACTTTGCACAAAATTTGCCAATGTCTTCATCATCTGCTCAAGGTGCATATTGGAACTTGGAGGTACTGAATTTCTTTGGTAGTTTTGGTGGTTGTTAGCCCTTGCATAGCTGAAATTCGAATGGTCCCTCCAACCTGGATTGTAGGTGTTAGTGTAAGGATAATGTCTTGGCTGGCTATTGAATCCTCCAATTGCATTTACTTGCTAGTCATCCTCATGGAGTGTAGGACATTGATCAGTTGGGTGTCCCACATGTGCACATATCCCACATGGTCTAACTCGCTGAAGTTGTTGAGCTTGACCTATGACAAGACTTTTCACAGCAGAGGTTAGTTCAGAAATTTGAGCAGTGAGAACAAATGTACTTACCTCATTGACTCCTCTTTGCAGTTGCTTTTCATCTCCATATTGTCTAGAGGCTGCTGCAAGTGTTGAAATCAACTCTCTAATAGCTTGAGGTGTGTTATATTCAATTAAACCTCCACATGCTACATCAATAAATTTCCTTTCGGATGGTAGCAAGCCTCCATAGAAGAATTCTATGAGTGATTTATCTGAAATGTCATGTTGAGGACAACTTGTGCACAATCTCTTAAATCTTTCCCAATAATCATACAAATCTTCAGTTTCTTTTTGCTGAATGCCACTTATCTCTCTTATGCCTATGGCTTTAGAAGTTGGGAAATATTTATTCAAAAAAGCTCTAACCATACCATCCCAAGAAGTGATTGAACCGGATGGTAGGTAAAATAACCAATCTTTGGCATAATCATCAAGTGAGAATGGGAATGCTCTAAGTTTTACATGCTCTTTAAATATGCCTTGCGGCCTCATGGATGAACACACTATGTGAAATTCTTTCAAGTGCTTATGTGGATTTTCATTCTCCAAACCTCTAAATTTAGGTAGTAGATGTATCAAACCTGTTTTGAGCTCAAATGGGATTGTCAATGGCAGATAGGTGATGTAGAGAGATGCTTGATCACCTATAGGAGCTGCCATCTCTCTCAGTGTTCTTTCTCTTGGTATTGGTACTCTTATTGCATGATTTTGTGGTTCAACTTCAGCATATACAGCAGGTTTAGCAGGTCTTTGGACTGGTGCAGCAGGTTGCACATGAAATTCAGCCATCTCAGCGGCTGTTTGGGCAAATGCAGCAATGTTCTGTGCTATTTCTTCAGTTGCTGGTTCTGTTTGAATAGTAACTTCAGGTTCTGTTATGGCAGATTCAGTGTGTGCTGTCCCTTGGACAGCAGCTTCAGTAGGTTGCTGTTCTTGGACAGCAGCAGATAGTGCAGAAGGTGGACAGTAGTTGCTATTTGGACAGCAGCAAGGATGGCAACAAATTCTGGACGTTTGACAGCAGGTGCTGCAGAATTTTCTTCAGCAAAAGTGTTTTGTGCAGCAGCATTTATGGCTGCCTTTTGGACAACAGCAGCTTCGGCAGTGACTTGCTCCCAAAGTCGGGTTGATTGTGCACTCAATTTCTGGATCGCAAGGTAAAGTTTTCTTGCGTTCAGATCTGGTCATGAAAGAAAAATAAATTAGTTAAATCAGTTCCCCGGCAACGGCGCCAATTTTTGACTGTGTGGCTGTCGAAGTCGATAAAAATTAACCTTTTTGGTTATCAACAATTTTATAATTGTAGATAGTGGCAAAAGGATCGAATCCATAGGAAATTGATACTTATCTATTTTCCTTATCAAGACCAAGTAAACAAACTGAAAGTAAACAAACTGAAAGTAAATAAACTGAAAGTAAAATAAAAAGGGGGGGTTTTTGAGATTGATGAATTAAACTAATACTTAAAGCAATAAAGTAAAGCAAATAATTAAAGTAAAGAAATTCAAATATGAGAAAAGCTCTAGTTGAAGAATTGGATCCACTTCAATTGTTGGGATTGATCATTGACACTTAGGTTCCTTTGTTTGATTCAATAAATTAGTTATGGAGGTGAAAGACGCTTCTCACCACCATATCCCTCCTCAAGTATAAACCAATTAGGAAACGTCCTCTAATTAGTTACTAATCAACAACTTGCCAAGGAACGTCCTTGGGCCTTTGGCATCTAACAATTGTCAATTGCATTAAGAAATAGAGAGACCTAATTCTAGCTACCGAAACGTATGGTGATATTGCTAGATCATGCAATTTCCTTAGTTTTTACACCAAGAGTTACTTGTATTTGAATAATCCAAGAAATTACGGACTTAAAACTATCCAAACTAACAAATTATTACTTTGCAATCAAGAATCAATGGGCCCTATTGATCTAAACCACAAAGCAACAATGGAATTAAGCATGAAATTGCATAAATATTGAAAAACAAAAGATAAATAATGTATGTTCAGATCCCCCAATCCATAAAACAACCAAAGTTTCACCTAATCTTCAACTAGAAAAAAAGGTTTCAGCCACTCATGGCTGAAACAAAACCAAAAATTAAGAAAGAGATGAAGAAAAGATGTGCCCACTTGCAATCCCGAATGTGGGTCCAAAGGGGTGTAGAAAAAGTATGGGAAAGCTCCTTATGTGTCTTTTATAGTTGAAAGTGTTGCCCTAGGTCTCCTTGATGAGGTGGAGCCTTCTTTTGAATTTTGAATCTTGATTACTTGGGGGGCAAGTGTGTCTTCTTGAGATTTGGCTTCCTAAACAAGCTGAAATTTGAATTCTGAATTTTGAATGTTTATCTTCTTGAGATTTGACTTGTTGAATAAGGGAAAGATTTCTTGAAGATTTGAAATTTGAATTTCAAATTACTCTGCTGAATATACTTTCCTTATTTACCACTTTCCTTATTTATCTTCACTTCAGCTGCAACTTGATTTGGGCAACAAGCTTGTTCTCCTTTGTCCCTTTTTAGGCAGTTTTAAGAGCATTTTCACCAAATTACCTCTTTACACCATTTTCTGCAAAATAAGATGAAAACCACAGAATTAAGCAGAAAAAGTGTAAATTAACATTAATAACAACATGATAAAATGGTCTAAATTTGGCTCTATCAATTACCTAAGAAATTTTGGTCTGAATGTCATGTATTGGCTGCTACATATGTTATCAATAGATTACTTGTAAAAAATTTGAAGTGGTTAACCTCATATGAATTGTTATATGGCACAAAATCCATACATGATCATTTGAAAGTGATTGGTTGTTTAACCTATGCCCATAATGTTGTACCTGGTAGAGATAAGATGGATCATAGGGGAATAAAATATATTTTGTTGAGTTATTCTAGTTCACAAAAGGGGTATAGGTTGTATGATTGGGCTACTGGGAGAATCTTTATGAGCATGGATGTTCAAGTTTTTGAGGATTTATTTCCATTTCAATCAATAGAGCATGCTACTTCTTGAGGCATCTATGCCTTTGTTCCCAACATCTTTTGACTCTACATATACATATATTATTTTCCATACTCGATCTTATGATACAACTCTTCTCATATCCTTGCTTCCATTTCTCATAATGCTCCTTCTCCAACCTATTCTTCTAGTTTCAAAAATATTATTCCTTGTCAAATAGAAACTCAACAGCTAGGAGGTATAGAAAAGGTCCACAAGACATATAACAAAGCCTAGTTGGTTTAGAGACTTTATGCATCAAGTTACTGCTACACCACTATTCCTTTCCTTTTCTTTGTCTTTTACACCTTTACACTATTCTTATTTGTCACTTGTATCTAATATCCATGAGCTTACAATATATATGCTGAAGCAGCTTGTGATGCCAATTGGATCACAGCAATGCAACGCGAGTTGCAGGTTTTGAAAGATAATAACATTTGGGTTTTGACCACTTTACTTGAGGTAGAAAGATTGAAGATTTATTTATCTAAACCAACTAATTAATAATCTCAATTTGAAAAAAAATTATAATAATTTATTTAAATATCTTTTAGATGGTTATATTTTTACATATTAGTATTAAGTGATTTAAAAATTAATTAGGATATATATATAAAATAAAAATTAATATTATTTTAAAATTTTCAAATAACAGATAATTTGAGATAATAATTTCTAAAATGACTATAATTGAGAAATGAAGGTAGTATTTATTAGAAAAACTATTTAAGAAATTGGGTTGTGCTATGCAAACATGCTTCCTTAGCTGCTATATTAATTTTACATAGATATAGTGTTTGTTTCTTTTTTTTTTTTAATTGATTATTTTACAATATATTTTATTCTAATAAAATATGTCAATAAACTAATTTTTATTTTTTTAATGAGAATAAATAAATTTTGATGAACTTGAACAAATTTAGCTCGACACGTATATTTTTTTTCTTCTTCACCCTATTAAATTTCATCCTTAATTTTTATCATAAATGTTATCCGATTTTCATTCTTTTTGCAATTTAAATTAAATAATCTAAATATTATTAGTACTTACTTCTATTTTATTATTTTAAAATAATTAATTCTTTCTATGTATTAATATTTTCGAGTGGAATTCTAAGTCTTAGAGCCTATTTAATATTATTGTTAAAACTGTTGTTGAGAAATGCTTTTTTAAAAGTATTTTATGAAATCCAAACTTAATACGAAACAGAGTTTTAGTGTACTAAAGCTAGCTAACTCAAAAATATTCCGACCATAAGAAAAAAAGCACCTGTTTCACTTATATTTGTTTTACTTATTATGTTTTACTTAAAATTGTGGTTGAGTAAATTTTCAATTATAGTAATTAGAAGATAATTAAAATGAATTAAAATTAAGTTTAATATCTTTTAATTATAAAATTTTCAAAACAATTATTTTTTTTTAAAAAATTAATACTAACACTTAAAATGAATTTTTGAATATTAATATATATAAATTAAGAATAATTACAAAAATCTGTGCTGTGATTTAATATATTTTCAAATAAAATTTTATATTTTATTTTGTAATAATTTACAGCGTCTAAAGTGAAGTTTTTCATAACACCATTAAATATCACTGATAAATTATAATTTATTTTTTAATATTTAGTGAAAATTATATTTTAATCTATGTATTTTTATATTTAGTCTATTAAATTTTGTTTGATAAATAAAATAATTTTTTAACTTAAATTTTATATTTTTAATTAAAATTAATCATTATATTTTTATAAATTAGTCAGTGAATACTGTAATTATTTATACTATATAACAATCGCCCAAAGCAAGTTATGACCTGTCATCGTAAGATATAACCACGTGACAAGAATTTGATAAGTAGAAAACGTAGTCCAACTAGAGAAAAGTAAGATCCAGACACCTCAAACACTCGGATCATCATAAGTGTAAAGATACCATTATTTGACATAACTTAGTGTATTCCCATTACGCTTGTAATCGCGAAATTACCAACCTATTAGCTGGCGATAACCCTTACCAAGCAACTCGCCACGACCCTTACCAAGCAACTAGCCGCATTACCATCAGATTATTGAAAAATGTCATATTTAACTCCATCTTCTTACAATACAAAAGGAGAAGAATCACATAAATAAAAATAGACTATTCTCTAACACTAAAGTTCTAAGCAATTCCTTGCACTCTCCATACTCATCAATATTGACTTAAGCGTTAGAGTGGCTGCCGTGGATATCCTACCACCTCATATCTTCTTTATTACAGGTTCAAGTCAATCACAGCAGAGGTCCACTCTGACCACATCATCAATATGATTTCTGCAACATCAATTACTAATAAGCCCTTATATTTACAAATTAATTTTTCTATTTATTAGATTTTAATATCTTATATTTAAAAAAATAGAATTAAAATTAAATAAAAAAGTTTGATATTTTCTTTTTGTCCTAATTAAATATAAAAAATATTGAGAAGGGAGAATTAAATGAGAAAGGACTCTCTAAACTTGAATATGGATGCATATTGTGTCAAGATTCTTGATTTAATTTTTATTTTATTAATTTTCCCTAACTATAAGATATTAAATCTAAAAAATATATAAGTATTTATTTGTAAATAATTATAATATTTATGGATTAATTTATAAAAATATAGAGATGAATTATAATTAAAGAGACTATTTTATTACAAAACAAAAATTTATAACTAAAATTAATAAATATATGAATCAAATTATATGTTTTATAAAATTTTAAAGATTAAAATGTAAATTATCCTAATAAAAATTATTTTTAATTAATTTTTACATATCATATCAGTATTTATTAATATTGTTAAAAATAAAAATTTCATTTTGCTAACAGAATAAAATCATGTTATTTTTTATTTACAAATTAAATTATAAAATTTTACTTGAAAAACATATGAAACGATATGATATATATATATATATATATATATATATATATATATATATATATATATATATATATAAATTTTTATAATTATTCTATAAGTTATTACAACTAGAAGTGAAATGGATATCCAAAAGATCAAAAAGCTTCTAACAAAGAGGAACCTTGTATTCTGATATGGATAAAAATGATGAAAAGATTATGGGACATGAAGAAGCTTGAGAATGAGAGGCTGCATGCAATTGCAATTTGATTTCTCATAAGAAAGAACAACAATTTTTCGACAAATTGGGACAATCTAATAATGACAATAATAATTGAGGTTGAGGGGGACCAAGCTCTTCACTAGTGCCGGTTGCCATTTGCCAACGACACCATGGCACACAACACCAATTTTAATTTGTTCAATCGCTATTTATATTGAAAAGTCTTGAATTTAAAGCTAAGTCCAAGCGAATTATATATATAAAAAATCATTGAGCCCACTTGCTAGTCTAACTTCACATGCAAAATATTCACCTTGGACGAACAGACACTGCATATTCGCCAATTTGATGCAACTTTTCTTTGTTTGAATTGATAAGCCCCAAAGAAATTTGTTTTATATGTTTTTAAATTTATGAATTATACTATATCTTTTAGAAGATTTATATGGACGGTATACCAACTAAAGGTTATAATAATAAAGTAGACAAATTTTATTTTGTATTATAAAACTCTTCACTTATAATAACAGATTTTTATATTATTTTGTTGACATATTACTTATTAAATTATATATATATATATATATATATTAATGACTTAAGGGGTTATAAGGATGCAAATATCCCTCTGGAGTTATAAGGCTGGATGCCATGTGCTAGAGCTGTGGAGAGATAAGGTGTATTATTGTAAATATATTTAGTTTGAATAAGTCTTAGTGGTTAGGATCCCACGGGTAATGGGTTGATTATCTGAAATAGCTCAGTCATTTTCTCCACTTTCTCCGCTTTCTCCTATTTAGTTGCTACAGCAGTTGTTATTATTTTTTTATTTAAAGCAGTATATTATAGCTCATTGTATGATCGGAGCTACATTCAATATTATATTATTCACTTCTGTAACAGCCCGAAAATCAGACCGCTACCGGCGCTAGGGTCCAGATCGACTTAAGGTCGCCGGAACCCGTAGCAAGCCTAACATGCATCCTGTATACCTGATTAATCTCATACATGATCAACATTTACATAAAACTTTAAACTTTCTTCCTTTCATTTACCAAGCTTAACCTGTACATGCACAACTCATAATCATAAACCCCAACACTAGAGTTCTCATCATCAACTCTAATGGGACAACATACAATAAGCTTGGTTTTCATATCTCCATATAAAATATACATAAAGACTATGTACAGAGGGATTAACCACACCCTAGGGCAAAGCACAACTCTATCTATTACATTACATTATCTCATTTTACATTTTAATACACATCTTTACATTACATCATGTCCACAACTATACTATTACATAAAAATCATAACCATAGCCATAATCTGCTGACCTCCTGAACTATCTCTGACCCTGCAAACCTGGGGTTAGGGGAGAGGGGTGAGCTAAAAAGCCCAGTGAGAAGAACTAAATAGAAAAACAGTTTATTATATCATATGCTTTCATGACATGCATCACATCACAAAAAATACACATCAAGGATGAATTTGTCACCAATAGCCCTCTACATATAAATCTCATATCATAACAAGTTCAGCAATACTCTATGCCAGGGGCAATATGGCCACGCCTGGTCTTTCCGTCTCATATCATGTCAGACATGTCATATCGTGTCATATCATGTCATACTGAGGGCTAATGGATCATCCAATATTCATCCACATCGTCATCATCGTATGATGCAATGCAACATATTTGTGAACTCTAATGCAAACAACCTATTACATAAAATGGTATTCATGATCCATGAACATGCTTAAAATATTTAATTTCTTTAATATTAAAAGAGTTATGTTCTACTCACCTTTGACTAGCTCTGGACCGACTCTGAAGCACCTAACACTGCCAAACACCTCGGTTCCTCGGGTCCGATCCTATACAGGTGGACTCCAGTGAAGTGCCAAATATACTCTAAACAATTGGTACTCACTCTCACCAGACTATTCCTTTAAAGCGGGAGGTCAAGGGTTCGAGTAGTGGGGGAGGCGACCTAATTTCCAAAGGGAAATTTGGGCCAAATCCACTTGGGGAAGGATGCATTCGATGCAAGAACCCAAGGGGACAAATCCTGCCAGGAACCCGTGAGGGTGAATGGATGTTAAGAGCTGTTCACGACGCCAGTTGAAAGCCCGAGGTGGCAAAGAGGCCAGGCGAGGGATAGCCCTGGGCCGTGAACGGTAACAGTGCCGGTGATCACGTCCGGGCTGTTACACTTAACTCGGAGGTGTAGAGGATCCAAGCTCCAAAAGAGCCTCCAAGCTCCAAAACTTCTATTTAAGCTTTAAAACTTCAAAACAAGGGTAGAACTCATGAAAACTTGAGGGATGGGTAGGGAAAGCATGAAAACGACCAAAGGAGGACAAAAAACTCACCTGAGCTCGAGAATGGAGAGAAACTCGCCCATTTCCGATCTGAGGGCTCTTTATAGGTGGCCTGGTCAACCACCTTCGGC